>NW_027206053.1:600000-825648 GCF_024711535.1 Dipodomys merriami | reverse complement strand
GGGTAGGGTTAGGTTTAGGGTGAGGGTTAGGTTGAGGTTTAGAATTTGGGTTAGGGTTACGGTGAGGGTTAGCGTGAGGGTTAGGGTTAGATTTAGGGTTAGGGTGAGGTTTAGGTTTAGGGTAAGGGTTAGGATGATGGTTAGGGTGAGGGTGAGTGTCAGTGTTACAGTAAGTTTTAGGGTTAGGTTGAGGGTGAGGGTGAGAGTAAGGGTTAGGGTTCGGTTGAGGTTTAAGTTTAGGGTGAGAGTTAGGGTTAGGGATAGGGTGAGGTGAGGGTTAGGGTTAGGGTGAAGGTTAGGGTTAGGGATAGGGGTAGGGTGAGGGTGAGGGTGAGTGTGAGGGTTAGGTTTAGGGTGAGAATTACGGTGAGGGTTAGAATTAGTATTAGGGTTAGGTTTAGGGTTAGGCTGAGGATGAGGTTGAGAGTAAGGTTGAGGGTTAGTGTTAGTGTTAGGGTGAGGGATAGGGTTAGGGTAAGGGGTAGGGTGAGGGTAAGGGGGAAGGTGAGGGTGAGGGTTTGGGGGAGGGGGAGGGTTAGCATGAGGGTGAGGGTTAAGGTGAGGGTTAGGGTGAGTGTTGGGGATAGGGTTTGGGTTAGGGTGAGGGTTAGGTTGAGGGTTAGGGTTCAGGTTAGTGTGAAGGTTAGGGTGAGGGTTAGGTTGAGGTTGAGGGTTAAGGTTAGAGTGAGGGTTAGGGTTAGTGTGAGGGTTAGGGTTAGGATTAGGTTAGGGTGATGTCAATGGTGAGGGTGAGGTTTAGGGTTACAGTTAGGGTGAGGCTGAGTGTTAGGTTTAGGGTTAGGGTGAGGGTTACAGTGAAGGGTAGGTGTAGGGTTAGGGTGAGGGTAAGCGTTAGGTTGTGGGTTAGGGTGAGAATGAGGGTTATGGTTAGCGTGAGTGTTATAGTGAGTTTTAGTGTGAGGGTTACGGTCAGGGTTAGGGTAACGGATAGGGTGAGGCTGACAGTTAGGGTTAGGGTTAAGGTTAGGGATAGGGTAAGGCTGAGGGTGAAGGTTTGGGTGAGGATGAGGTTTACGGTTAGGATTACGGTTAGGGTGAGGGCTTGCATGAGGGGGAGGGGAGGGTGAGGGTGAGGGTGAGGTTGAGGGTTTCGGTAGGTAAAGGTTAGGGTTAGGGATATGGTGAGGATTAGAATGAAGTTGAGGGTTAGGGTGAACGTGAGGGTTAGGGTGAGGGTTAGGATTAGTGTTAGGGTGAGGGTTAAGTTTAGGGTGATGTTTAGCATGATGGTGAGGGTTGGGTGAGGTTGAGGGTGAGGGTGAGGGTTAGTGTGTGGGTGAGGGTTAGGTTTGGGGTGAGGGTTAGGGTGACGGTGAGTGTTAGGGTGAGGGTGGGGGTTAGGTTTAAGGTTATGGCGAGGGTTAGGGTTAGGGTGAGTGTTAGGGTGAGGGGGACGGTTAGGGTTTTGTTGTGGGTTAGGGTTAGTGTGAGGATTAGGGTTAGAGTTCGGGGTAGGGTTAGTGTGAGGTTAAGGGTTAGGGTGATGTTTAGGGTGAGGGTTAGGGTTAGCCTTAGGTTTAGGGTCAGGGTGAGGTTTAAGGTTAGGGTTAGGGTTAGGGTGACCGTGAGGGGTAGGTTTAGTGTTAGGGTGAGGGTTAGGGTTAGCGTTATGGTGAGGGTTATGGTTAGTGTGAGAGTTAGGGTTAGAATTAGGCTTAGGGTGAGGTTGAGGGTAAGGGTGGGGTTTAGGGTGAGGGTGAGGGTTAGGGTTGGGTTTAGGCTGAACATTAATGTGAGGGTGAGGGTTAAGGTTAGTGTGAGAGTAAAGGTTAGGGTTAGGGTGAGGTTGAGAGTGAGGGTTAGGGTTAGCGTTCGGGTGAGGGCTAGGGTTGGGTGAGTGTGAGGGTTAGGGTGAGGGTTTGGGTTAGGGTTAGGGTTAGGGTAAGTGTGAGGATTAGGGTTAGTTTTAGCATTAGAGTTAGGGTGAGGGTAAGGGTTAGAGTGAGGTTTAGGTCGAGGGTGAGGTTTAGGATTAGCGTTAGTTTTAGGTTGAGGGTTAACCTGAAGGTTAGGGTTTGGGTTAGGATGAGGTTGACGGTGAGGGTTAGGGTTAGGGTTAGGGTGAGGGTTAGAGATAGGGTGAGGGCTGGGGTTAGAGTTAGGGTGAGGGTTAGGTTTAGGGTTAGGGTTAGGGTGAGGGTTAGGGTTAGGGTGAGGTTAAGGGTTAGGTTGAGGTTTAGGGTGAGGGTGAGTGTTAGGTTTAGCATTAGGGTTATGGTGAGTGTGAGTGTAAGTGGTGAGGGTGAGGGTAAGAGTTAGCGTTAAGGTTAGGCTGAGGGTGAGGTTGAGGCTGAGGGTTCCGGTTAGGGTGAGGGTTAGGGTGAGGGTCAGTGTGAGGTGTATGTTTAGGGTCAGGGTGAGGGTTAGGTTAGGATGAGGTTTAGGGTTAGGGTTAGGGTGTGTGTTAGGTTTAGGGTTAGAGTTAGGATGAGGGTGAGGTTAGGGTGAGTTGAGGGTTAGGGTGAGGCGTAGGTTTAGGGTTAGGGTGAGGTTTAGGTTAATGTGAGTGTTATGGTTAGGGTTAGCGTTAGGGTGAGGGTGAGGGTAAGGTTTAGGGTGAGGGTTAGGGTGAGAGAGAGGGTTAGGGTAAGGGTAAGGGTTAGGCTTACGGTTCGGGTGAGGCTGAGGGTTAGGTTAAGGGTGAGGGATGGGGTGATAGTGAGTTTTTGGGTGAGGGTGGGGGTTAGGTTTAGGGTTAGGGTGAGGGTTAGGGTTAGGATGAGTGTTAGGGTGAGCATGAGGGTTATGATTAGGTTAAGAGTGAGGATTAGGGTTAGGCTAAGGGTTAGGGTTAGGGTTATGGTGAGGCTGAGGAAGAGGCTAAGGTTTAGGTTTAGGGTTAGGTTTAGGGTTAGGCTTAGGGTGAGGATGAGGGTAAGGATGAGTTTTAGGGTGAGGGTTAGGGTGAGGTTTAGTGTTATTATGAAGTTGAGGGTGAGGTTGAGGTTTAGGGTGAGGGTGAGGGTGAGAGTGAGGGTGAAGGTAATGATGTGTGTGAGGGTTAGGGTTAGGGTGATCGTTAGGGTGACTGTGAGGATTAGTTTAAGTGATAGGTTTAGCGTTAGGTTTAGCGTTCCAGTGAGGGTTAGTGTTAGGGTTAGCGTTAGGGTGAGGGTTACGTTTAGGGTTAGGGTGAGTGTTAGAGTGAGGGTTAGGGTGAGAGTAAGGGTTAGGTTGAGGGTGAGGGTGAGAGTGAGTGTTAGGGTTAGTGTTCAGGTGAAGGCTAGGGTTGGGTGCGGTGAGGGTGAGGGTTAGGTTTAGGGTTTGGGTTAGGGTAAGTGTGAGGTTTAGGGTTAGTTTTAGCATTAGATTTAGGGTGAGGGTAAGGGTTAGGGTAAAGTTTAGGTTGAGGGTGAGGTTTAGGGTTAGGGTTAGTGTTAGAGTGAGGGTTAAGTTGAAGGTGAGGGTTTGGGTTAGGGTGAGGTTGATGGAGAGGGTTAGGGTTTGTGTTAGGGTGAGGTTTAGGGATAGGGTGAAGATTAGGGTTAGGGTTAGAGTGAGGGTTAGGTTTAGGGTTAGGGTGAGGCTGAGGAAGAGGCTTGGGGTGAGCGTAAGGGTTAGGTTGAGGGTTAGGGTGAGAGTGAGTGTTAGGTTTAACTTTAGGGTTATGGTGAGTGAGTGTAAGAGGTGAGGGTGAGAGTAAGATTTAGCGTTAAGGTTAGGCTGAGAGTGTGGGTGAGGCTGAGGGTTAGGGTTAGGGTTAGGTTTAGGGTTAGGGTTAGGGTTAGCGTGTGTGTTAGGTTTAGGGTTAGGGTTAGGATGAGTGTGAGGGTTAGGGGGAGGTGAGCGTTAGGGTGAGGGGTAGATTTAGGGTTAGGGTGAGGTTTAGGTTTAGTGTGAGGGTTATGGTTATGGTTAGCGATAGGTAAGGGTGGGGGTAAGGTTTAGGGTTAGGGTGAGAGTGAGAGTTAGGGTTAGGGTTAGGCTTGCGTTTAGGGTGTGGCTGAGGGTTAGGTTTAGGGTGAGGGATAGGGTGACAGTGAGTGTTAGCGTGAGGGGGGAGTTAGGTTTAGGATTAGGGTGAGGGTTAGGGTTAGGGTGATTGTTAGGGTTAGGGTTATGGTGAGGGTTAGGGTTAGTGAGAAGGTTAGGTTTAGAATTAGGCTTAGGTTGAGGTTAATGGTTAGGGTGAGGTTTAGGGTGAGGGTGAGGGTTAGGGTTAGGTTTAGGGTGAGGGTTAGGGTGAGGGTGAGGGTGAGGGTTAGGGTTAGTATTAGGGTTAGGGGGAGGGCTTGCCCGAGGGCGAGGGTTAGAGTGTGGGTGAGAGTGAGGGTGAGGGTTTAGGTAGGTAAGGGTTAGGTAGTTAGGTTAGGGTTAGGGATAGGGTGAGGATTAGGATGAAGGTGTGGGTTAGGGTGAGGGTGAGGTTTAGGGTGAGGGTTAGGATTATGGTTAGCGTGAGGGTTAAGTTTAGGGTGATGTTTAGGGTGAGGGTGAGGGTTGGGTGAGGGTTCGGGTGAGGGTTCAGGTTACGGTGTGGGTGAGGGTTCAGTTTAGGGTTAGAGTTAGGGTGACAGTAAGGATTAGTGTGAGGTTGAGGGTTAGAGTTTTGGTTAGGGTGACGGTTAGGGTTAGGGTGAGGTGTAGGGTTAGGGTTATGGTGAGAGTTAGGGTTATTTTGAAGGTTAGGGTTAGAGTTAGGGTTAGGCTTAGTGTGAGGATAATGGTTAGGGTGAGGGTTAGGATGAGGGTGAGGGTTAGGGTTAGTGTTAGGTTTAGGGTGAGTGTGAGGGTTACGGTTAGGGTTAGGGCTAGGGTGAGTTTGAGGGTTAGGATTATGGTTAGGGTGCGGGTGAGGGTTAGGATAAGGGTTAGGGTTAGGTTTAGGGTTAAGGTGAGAGTGAGGCTGAGGATTAGGATTAGTTTTAGGGTTAGTGTGAGGGTGATGGTGAGGCTTAGGTTTAGGATTAGGGTTAGGTTTAGGGTTAGGCTTAGGGTGAGGGTGAGGGTAAGGGTGAGTTTTAGGGTGAGGGTGAGAGTGAGGGTTAGGGTGAGGTTTAGTGTTAGTGTGAAGTTTAGGGTGAGGTTGAGGTTTAAGGTGAGGGTGAGGGTTCGGTTTAGGGTGAAGGTAAGGGTGTGTGTGAGTGTTAGGGTTAGGGTGAAGGTGAGGGTTAGTGTAAGCGTTAGGTTTAGGGTTAGGTTTAGTGTTGCCATGAGGGTTAGGGTTAGGGTTAGCCTTAGGGTGAGGGTTAGGGTTAGGGTTAGGGTGAGCGTTACATTTAGGCTTAGGGTGAGTATTGGAGTGAGGGTCAGGGTTAGGGTTTGGGTGAGAGTAAGGGTTAGGGTGAGGGCGAGAGTGAGGGTTAGGGTTAGCTTTCGGGTGAGGGCTAGGGTTGGGTGAGGGTGAGGGTTAGGGTGAGGAGTAGGGTTAGGGTTAGGGTTAGGGTAAGTGTGAGGATTAGAGTTAGGTTTAGCTTTAGAGTTATGGTGAGGGTAAGGGTTAGAGTGAGGTTTAGGTTGAGGGTGAGGTTTAGGGTTAGAGTTAGTGTTAGGGTGAGAGTTAAGGTGAAGGTTAGGGTTTGGGTTAGGGTGAAGTTGACGCTGAGGGTTAGGGTTAGTGTTAGGGTGAGTCATAGAGTGAGGGATAGGGTTACCGTTAGGGTGAGGGAAAGGGTTAGGGTGAGGGTTTGGGTGAGAGGGAAGTTTAGGGCTAGCATGAGTGTTATTGTTAGTGTTAGGGTGAGGGTTAGGGTTAGGGTTATGTTTTGGGTGAGGGTGAGGGTTAGGGTTAGGGTTAGGGTGAGGGTTAAAGTGAGGGTTAGGGTTATGGTTAGGATTAGATTTAGGGTTAGGGTTAGGCTGAGGGTGAGGGTTATGGTTATGGTTAGGGTTAGGGTTAGGGTGAGTGCTTGGAGGAGGGCGAGGGGTTTCGGTGAGTGTGAGGGGGAGGGGGATGGTTAGGGTTAGGGTGATGGTTAGGTTTAGGTTTAGGGTGAGGGTTACAGTTAGGGTGATGTTTAGGGTGAGGGTGAGTATTGGGTGAGGGTGAAGGTTCGGGTGAGGGTGAAGGTTAAGTTGTGGGTGAGGTTAGGGTTAAGTTGAGGGTTAGAGTGATGGTGAGGGTTAGGGTGAGGGTCAGGGGTAGGGGTAGGGTTAGCGTGAGGTTTAGTGTTAGTGAGAGGGTTAGGGTGAGTGGTAGTGTTAGGGTTAGTGTGAGGGTTAGGTTTAGTGTGAGGGTTACAGTTAAGGTTAGTATTAGGGATAGTGTGAGAATAAGGGTTAGGGTGAGGGTTAGGGAAAGGGTGAGGGTGAGAGTTAGCGTTATCTTTAGGGGGAGGGTTAGGGTTAGGGTTAGGGTTAGGTTCAGGGTAACGGTGAGGATGAGGGTAAGAGTTAGTGTTAGAGTTAGGTTTAGGGTTAGGGTGAGGGTTAGGGTTAGGGTGAGGGTGAGGGTGAGGTTTAGGATTAGGATTAGGGTTAGGGTAAGGGTGAGGATGAGGGTTAAGTTTAGGATTAGGGTTAGGTTTAGGGTTAGGCTTAGGGTGAGGGTGAGGGAGAGGGTAAGGGTTAGGGTTAAGGTGAGGGTGAGAGTAAGGTTTAGGGTTAGTTTGAGGGTTAAGTTTAAGGTTAGAGTTAGGGTTAGGGTTTGAGGTAGGGTGAGGGTGAGGGTGAGGGTTAGGGTTAGGGTCAAGATTAGGGTTAGGGATAGGGGTAGGGTGAGGGTGAGCATGAGGGTTAGGTTTAGGGTGAGAATTAGGGTGAGGGTTAGAGTTAGGATTAGGGTTAGGGTTAGGCTGAGGATGAGGGTGAGAGTAAGGTTGAGGGTTAGTGTTAGAGTGAGGGTTAGGGTTAGGGCAAGGGGTAGGGTGAGGGTAAGGGTAAAGGTGAGGGTGAAGGTTAGGGTGAAGGTGAGGGTTAGCATGAGGGTGAGGGTTAAGGTGAGGGTTAGGATGAGGGTTGGGGATAGGGTTAGGATTAGGGTGAGGGTTAGGTTGAGGGTTAGGGTTAGGATTAGGTTTAGGTTGATGTCTAGGGTCAGGGTGAGGGTTAGGGTTACGGTTAGGGTGAGGTTGAGGGTTAGGTTTAGGGTTAGGTTGAGGGTTAGAGTGAGGAGTAGGTGTACGGTTAGTGTGAGGGTAAGGTTTAGGTTGTGGTTTAGGGTGAGAGTGAGGGTTATGGTTAGCGTGAGTGTTATGGTGAGTTTTAGTGTGAGGGTTTGGGTCAGGGTTAGGGTAACGGTTTGTTTGAGGCTGACGGTTAGGGTTGGGGTTAAGGTTAGGGTTAGGGTAAGGCTGAGGGTGAGGGTTTGGGTGAGGGTGAGGGTTACGGTTAGGATTAGGTTTAGGGTGAGTGCTTGCGTGAGGGCTAGGTTTAGGGTCAGGGTGAGGGTTTCGGTAGGTAAGGGTTAGGGTTAGGGATAGGGTGAGCATTAGGGTCAAGTTGAGGGTAAAGGTGAGGGCGAGGGTTAGGGTGAGGGTAAAGAATAGGGTTAGGGTGAGGGTTAAGTTTGGGGTGATGTTTAGGGTGAGGGTGAGCTTTGGGTGAGGGTGAGGGTGAGGGTGAAAGTTATGGTGTGGGTGATTGTTAGGTTTAGGGTGAGGGTTAGGGTGACAGTGAGTGTTAGGGTGAGGGTGGGGGTTAGGTTTAGGGTTAGGGTGAGGGTTAGTGTAAGGGTGAGTGTTAGGGTGAGGGGTAGGGTTAGGGTTATGGTGTGGGTTAGGGTTAGTGTGAGGGTTAGGGTTAGAGTTAGGGTTAGGGTTAGTGTGAGGATAAGGGTTAGTGTGATGGTTAGGGTGAGGGTGAGGGTTATGGTTAGGTTTAGGGTGAGGGTGAGCATGAGGGTTAGGATTAGGGTTAGGGTTAGGATAAGGGTTAGGGTTAGGGTTAGGGGGAGGGGGAGGGAGAGGCTAAGGTTTAGGATTAGGATTAGTTTTAGTGTTAGGCTTAGGGTGTAGGTGAGCATATGGGTGAGATTTAGGGTGAGTGTGAGAGTTAGGGTTAGGGTTAGGGTGAGGCTTAGGGTTAGTGTGATGTTTAGGGTGAGGTTGAGGTTTAGGGTGAGGGTGAGTGTTCGTGTGAGGGTGAGGGTTAGGGTGTGGGTGAGGGTAAGGTTTAAGTTGAGGGTTAGGGTGACAGTGAGGGTGAGGGGTAGGGTGAGCGGTAGGGTTAGGGTTATGGTGAGGGTTATGGTTAGTGTGAGTGTTAGGTTTAGAATTAGGCTTAGGGTGAGGTTGAGGGTAACGGTGAGGTTTAGGGTGAGGATGAGGGTTAGGGTTATGTTTAGGGTGAGGGTTAGTTTAAGAGTTAGGGTGAGTGTTACGGTTAGGATTTGCGTTGGGGGAGGTCTTGTGCGACGGCGAGGGTTAGCGTGAGGGTGAGGGTTTAGTTCGGTAAGGGTTAGGTAGGTAGGTTAGGGTTAGGGATAAGGTGAAGATTAGGGTGAAGGTGAGGGTTAGGGTGAGGTTGAGGGTTAGTGTGAGAGTTAGGATTAGGGTTAGGATGAGGGTTAAGGTTAGGGTGATGTTTAGGGTGAGGGTGAGGGTTGGGTGAGGGTGAGTGTTCAGGTGAGGGTTCGGGATAGGGTGTGGGTGAGGGTTAGGTTTAGGGTGAGGGTTAGGGTGACAATGAGGATTAGGGTGAGGATGAGGGTTAGGATTAGGTTTAGGCTGAGGGTTAGGGTGAAGGTTAGGGTTAGGGTGAGTGTTAGGGTGAGTGGTAGGGTTAGGGTTATGGTGAGGGTTAGGGTTTTTGTGAGGGTTAGGGTTAGAGTTAGGGTTAGGGTTAGTGTGAGGATAATAGTTAGGGTGAGGGTTAGGATGAGGGTGAGGGTTAGGGTTAGCGTTAGGTTTAGGGTGCGGTTGAGGGTTACGGTAAGGGTTAGGGTTAGGGTGGGTGTGAGCATTAGAATTAGGGTTAGGGTGAGGGTTAGGGTTAGGCAAAGGGTTAGGGTTAGGTTTAGGGTTAATTTGAGGGTGAGGCTGAGTGTTAGGATTAGGGTTATGGTGAGAGTTAGGGTTAGGGTTAGGGCTAGGGTTAGGCTTATGGTTAGGGTGAGGCTGAGGGCTAGGTTTAGGGTTAGGGTGAGGGTGAGGGTGAGCGTTAGGTTTAGGATTAGGGTGAGGGTTATGGTTAGGGTGAGGGTTAGGTGTAGGGTGAGGGTGAGGGTGAGTGTGAGTGTTAGGGTTAGGTTTAGGGTTAGGCTGAGGGTGAGGGTGAGAGTGAGGGTTAGGGTTACTGTTAGGGTGAGTGTTATGGTTAGCGTGAGGGATTGGTTGAGGGTGAATGTTAAGGTTAGGTTTAGGGTTAGGATTAGTTTGAGGGCTAGGGTGATGTGGAGGGTTAGGGTTAGCATTAGGGTTAGGGTGAGGGTTAGGGTTAGGGTTAGGGTGAAGGTTAGTGTGAGTGGTAACGCTAGGGTTAGTGTGAGGGTTAGGTTTAGTGTGAGAGTTAGGGTTAGGGTTATAGTTAGGGTGAGGTTAATTGTTAGGGTGACGGTTAGGGTGAGAGTGAGGGTTAGGGTTTTGTGAGTGTTAGACTGAGGGTGAGTGTAAGGGTTAGGATTAGGGTTAGGTTATTGTGAGGGTGAGGGTTAGGGTTAGGGTTAGGGTTATAGTTAGGGTGAGGGTGAGGGTGTGGATTAGGGTTAGGATTAGGGTTAGACTGAGGTTGAGCTTGAGCGTGATGTTTAGGGTTAGGGTTAGCGTTAGGGTTAGGGTGAGGTTTAGGTTTAGAGTTAGGGTTAGCGTTAGTGTGAGGAGTAGGTTTAGAGTAAGGGTGAGGGTTAGGGTTAGTGTGCGTGTTAGGGTTAGGTTTAGGCTGAGGGTAAGGTTTAGGGTGAGGGTGAGGATTAGGGGTAGGGTTAGGGTTAGGGTGAAGGTTAGGTTGAGGGTAAGAATTTGGGTTAGGGTTACGGTGATGGTTAGCTTGAGGTTTAGGCTTAGGTTGAGGGTTAGTGAGAGGTTTAGGTTAATGGTAAGGGTTAGGATGATGGTTAGGCTGAGGGTGAGTGTCAGTGTTACAGTTAGTTTTAGGACTAGGTTGAGGGCGAGTGTGAGATTTAGGGTTAGGGTTAGGTTGAGGGTTAAATTTAGGGTGAGTGTTAGGGTTAGGGTTTCCGTTATGGTGAGGGTGAGGGTGAGGGTCAGGGTTAGGGTGAGGGTTAGAGTTAGGATTAGGTTTATGGTTAGGGTTAGTCAGAGGGTGAGTTTGAGAGTTAGGGTTAGGTTTAGGTTGAGGGTTAAGTTTAGGGTGAAGGTTAAGATTAGGGTTAGGGACAGGGTGAGGGAGGGTGAGGGTGAGGGTGAGGGTTAGGTTTAGGGTGAGAATTAGGGTGAGGGTTAGAGTTAGGATTAGGGTTAGGTTTAGGGTTAGGCTGAGGATGAGGGTGAGATTAAGGTTGAGTGTTACTCTTAGTGTTAGGGTGAGGGTTAGGGTTAGGGTGAGGGGTAGGTTGAGGGTGAGGGTGAAGGTGAGGGTGAGGGTTAGTTTGAGGGTGAGGGTTAGGGTGAGGATGAGGGTTAGGGTGAGGGTGAGGGTTTAAGGTCAGGGTTAGGGTGAGGGATAGTGTTAGGGTTAGGGTTAGGTTTAGTTTGAGGATTAGGGTTATGGTTAGCTTTAGAGTTTGGGTGAGGGTAAATGTTACAGTGAGGTTTACGGTGAGGGTGAGGTTTAGGGTTAGCGTTAGGGTTAGTTTGAGGCTAAATGTTAGGGTGAGGTTTATGGTGAGGGTGAGGTTTAGGGTTAGCATTAGGGTTAGGGTGAGGGTTAAGGTGAAGGATAAGGTTTGGGTTAGGGTGAGGTTGAGGATGAGGGTTAGGGTTAGGGATAGGATGAGGGTTAAGGATAGTGTTAGGCTTAGGGTTAGGGCTAGGGTGAGGGTTAAGTTTAGGGTTAGGGTGAGGGGTAGAGTGAGGGGTAGGTGTAGGTTTAGGTTGAGGGTAAGGGTTAGGTTGTGGGTTAGGGTGAGAGTGAGGGTTATGCTTAGCGTGAGTGTTATGGTGAGTGTTATTGTTAGGGTTAGGTTCAGGGTTAGGGTAACGGATAGGGTGAGGCTGACAGTTAGGTTTAGGGTTAGGGTGAGGGTTAGGGTGAGTTTGCAGGTGAGGGTTTGGGTTAGGATTAAGGTTAGGGTTAGGGTAAGGCTGAGGGTGAGGGTTTGGGTGAGGATGAGGGTTACGGGTAGGATTAGGGTTAGGGTAATGGCTTGCTTGAGGGCGAGGGTTAGGGTGAGGGTGAGGATGAGGTTGAGGGTTTCGGTTGGTAAGGGTTAGGGTTAGGGATAGGGTGAGGATTAGAGGGAAGTTGAGGATTAGGATGAACATGAGGGTTAGGGTGAGGGTTAGGATTAGGGTTAGGGTGAGGGTTAAGTTTAGGGTAATGTTTAGCGTGATGGTGAGGGTTGGGTGAGGGTGAGGTTTAGGGTGAGGGTGAGGGTTAAGGTGTGGGTGAGCGTTAGGTTTAGGGTGAGGGTTAGGGTGTCGGTGAGTGTTAGGGTGAGGGTGGGGGTTAGGTTTAGGTTCAGGGTGAGGGTTAGTGTTAGGGTGAGTGTTAGGGTGAGGGTTAGGGTTAGGGTTATGTTGTGGGTTAGGGTTAGTGTGAGGGTTAGGGTTAGAGTTAGGGTTAGCGTTAGTGTGAGGTTAATGGTTAGGGTGATGGTTATGGTGAGGGTGAGGGTTAGGGTTAGCCTTAGGTTTAGGGTGAGGGAGAGGGTTATGGTTAGGGTTAGGGTTAGGGTGAGCTTAAGATTAGTGTTAGGGTGAGGGTTAGGGTTAGGCTAAGGCTTACAGTTAGGCTTAGTGGGAGGGGGAGGGAGAGGCTAAGGTTTAGGATTAGGGTTAGGTTTAGGGTTGGGCTTAGGGTGAAGGTGAATGTAAGGGTGAATTTTAACGTGAGTGTGAGGGTTAGGGTTATGGTGAGGGTGATGCTTAAGGTTAGTGTGATGTTAGGGTGAGGTTGAGGTTTAGGGTGAGGGTGAGTGATCGTGTGAGGGTGAGGGTTAGTGTGTGGGTGAGGGTAAAGTTTAGGGTGAGGGTTAGGGTGACACTGAGGGTTAGGGTGAGCGTGCAGGTTAGGGCTAGGGTTAGGTTGCGGGTTAGTTTGAGGGTTAGGGTTAGGGTGAGGTGTAGAGTGAGTGGTAGGTTTAGGGTTATGGTGAGGGTTATGGTTAGTGTGAGAGTTAGGGTTAGAATTAGGCTTTGTTTGAGGTTGAGGGTATGGGTGAGGTTTAGGGTGAGGATGAGGGTTAGGATTAGGTTTAGGGTGAGGATTAAGGTGAAGGTGAGGGTTAGGGTTTGGGGAGAGTAAGGGTTAGGGTGAGGGTGAGTTTGAGAGTGAGGGTGAGGGTTAGTGTGAGGTGTATGTTTAGGGTCAGGGTAAGGGTTAGGGTTAGGGTGAGGTTTAGGGTTATGGTTAGGGTGAGGGTGTGTGTTAGGTTTAGGGTTTGGGTTAGGATGAGGGTGAGGTTTAGGGTGAGGTGAGGATTAGGGTGAGGGGAAGGTTTAAGGTTAGGTTGAGGTTTAGATTAATGTGAGGGTTATGGTTAGGGTTAGCTTTAGGGTGAGGGTGAGTGTAAGGGTTAGGGTGAGGGTTAGGGTGAGAGAGAGGGTTAGGGTAAGGGTAAGGGTTAGGCTTACGGTTCGGGTGAGCCTGAGGGATAGGGTGATAGTGAGTTTAAGGGTGAGGTTGGGGGTTAGGTTTAAGTTTAGTGTGAGGGTTTGGGTTAGGGTGAGTGTTAGGGTGAGGGGTAGGTTTAGAGATATGGTGAGGGTTAGGGTTAGTGTGATGGTTAGGGTTAGAGTTAGAGTTAGGTTTAGTGTGAGGTTAAGGGTTAGGGTGATGTTTAGGGTGAGGGTGAGGGTTAGGTTTAGGGTGAGGGTGAGGGTTATGGTTACGGTTAGTGTTAGGGTGAGCATGAGGGTTATGATTAGGTTAAGAGTGAGGATTAGGGTTAGGCTAAGGGTTAGGGTTAGGGTTAGGGTGAGGCTGAGGAAGAGGCTAAGGTTTAGGATTAGGGTTTTGTTCAGGGTTAGGCTTAGGGTGAAGGTGAGGGTAAGGGTGAGTTTTAGGGTAATTGTGAGTGTTAGGGTTAGGGTTAGGGTGAGGCTTAGGGTTAGTGTGATGTTTAGGGTGAGGTTGAGGTTTAGAGTGAGGGTAAGTGTTCATGTGAGGGTGAGGCTTAGGGTGTGGGTGAGGGTAAGGTTAGGGTGAGGGTTAGAGTGACAGTGAGGGTTAGGGTGAGGGTGAGGGTTAGGGTTAGTGTTAGGTTTAGGGTGCGGGTTAGGTTGAGAGTTAGGGTTAAGGTGAGGGGTTGGGTGTGGGTTAGTTTAGTGTTATGGTGAGGGTTATGGTTAGTGTGGAATTTAGGGTTAGAATTAGGCTTTGGTTGAGGTTGAGTATAAAGGTGAGGTTTAGGGTGAGGGTGAGGGTTAGGGTTAGGTTTTGGGTGAGGATTAGGGTGAGGGTGAGGGTGAGGGTTACAGTTAGTATTAGGGTTAGGGGGAGGGCTTGCGCGATGGCGAGTGTTAGGGAGAGGGTGAGGGTTTAGGTAGTTAAGGGTTAGGTAGTTAGGTTAGGGTTAGGGATAGGGTGAGGATTAGGTTGAAGGTGAGGGTTAGGGTGAGGGTGAGGGTTAGGGTGAGGGTTAGGATTAGGGTTAGAGTGAGAGTTAAGTTTAGGGTGATGTTTAGGGTGAGGGTGAGGGTTGGGTGAGGGTGAGTGTTCGGATGAGGGTTCGGGTTCGGGTGTGGGTGATGGTTAGGTTTAGGGTGAGGGTTAGGGTGACAGTGAGGATTAGAGTGAGGTTGAGGGTAAGGGTTAGGGTTAAGGTGAGGGTAAGGGTGAGGTTTAGTGTTAGTGTGAAATTTAGGGTGAGGTTGAGGTTTAGGGTGAGGGTGAGTGTTCGTGTGAGGGTGAAGGTAAGGATGTGTGTGAGGGTTATGGTTAGGGTGACGGTTAGGGTGACTGTGAGGATTAGTGTAAGTGTTAGGTTTAGGGTTAGGTTTAGCTTTCCAGTGAGGATTAGGGTTAGGGTTAGGGTGAGGGTTAGCGTTAGGGTTAGGGTGAGAGTAAGGGTTAGGGTGTGGGTGAGGGTAAGGTTTAGGGTGAGGGTTAGGGTGAGAGTGAGGGTTAGGGTGAGGGTGAGGGTGAGGGTTAGGGTTAGGGTGCGGGTTAGGTTGAGGCTTAGGGTTAGGGTGAGTGGTAGGGTGAGGGGCAGGGTTAGGGTTATGGTGAGGGTTATCGTTAGTGTGTAGGTTAGGGTTAGAATTAGGCTTAGGTTGTGGTTGAGGGTAAGGGTGAGGTTTAGGGTGAGGGTGAGGGTTAGGGTTAGGTTTAGGGTGAGGGTTATGGTGAGGGTGAGGGTGAGGGTTACGGTTAGTATTAGTGTTAGGGGGAGGGCTTGCGAGAGGGGGAGGGTTAGGGTGAGGGTGAGGGTTTATCTAGGTAAGGGTTAGGTAGTTAGGTTAGGCTTAGGCATAGGGTAACGATTAGGGTGAAGGTGAGGGTTAGGGTGAGGGTGAGGGTTAAGTTGAGGGTTAGGATTAGAGTTAGGGTGAAGTTTAAGGTTAGGGTGATGTTTAGGGTGAGGGTTAGGTTTGGGTGTGGGTGAGGGTTCGGGTTAGGGTGTGGGTGAGGGTTAGGTTTAGGGTGAGGGTTAGGGTGAGGTTGAGGGTTAGGGTTAGGGTTAGCGTGAGGGTTATGGTGAGGGTTAGGGTTAGGGTGAGAGTTAGGGTGAGGGGTAGGGTTAGGGTTATGGTGAGGTTTATGGTTATTTTGAGGGTTAGGGTTAGAGTTAGGGTTAGGGTTAGTGTGAGGATAATCGTTAGGGTGAGGATTAGGATGAGGGTGAGGGTTAGGGTTAGCGTTAGATTTAGGGTTAGGTTTAGGGTTACGGTTAGGGTTAGGGTTAGGTTGAGTGTGAGGGTTAGGATTAGGGTTAGGGTGAGGGTTAGGGTTAGGGTAAGGGTTAGGGTTAGGGTTAGGGTTATGGTCAGAGTGAGGCTGAGGATTAGGATTAGGGTTAGGGTTAGGTTGAGGGTGATGGTGAGGCTTAGGTTTATTATTACGGTTAGGTATAGGGTTAGGCTTAGGGTGAGGGTGAGGGTAAGGGTGAGTTTTAGGGTGAGGTTGAGAGTGAGGGTTAGGGTGAGGTTTAGTTTTAGTGTGAAGTTTAGGGTGAGGTTGAGTTTTAGGGTGTGCGTGAGGTTTCGGGTGAGGTGAAGGTAAGGATGTGTGTTAGGGTTATGGTTAGGGTGACTGTGAGGATTAGTGTAAGTGATAGGTTTAGGGTTAGGTTTAGCTTTCCCGTGAGGGTTAGGGTTAGGGTTAGCGTTAGGGTGAGGGTTAGGGTTACGGTTATGGTGAGGGTTACGTTTAGGGTTAGGGTGAGAGTTAGAGTGAGGGTTAGGTTTAGGGTTCGGTTGAGAGTAAGGGTTAGGGTGAGGGTGAGGGTGAGAGTGAGGGTTAGGGTTAGCATTCGGGTGAGGGATAGGGTTGGGTGAGGGTGAGGGTTAGGGTGAGGGTTAGGTTTAGGGTTAGGGTTAGGGTAAGTGTGATGATTAATGTTAGTTTTAGAGTTAGAATTAGGGTGAGGGTAAGGGTTAGGGTGAGGTTTATGTTGAGGGTGAGGTTTAGGGTTAGGGTTAATGTTAGGGTGAGGGTTAAAGTGAAGGTTAGGGTTTGTTTTAGGGTGAGGTTGAAGGAGAGGGTTAGGGTTTGGGTTAGGGTGAGGTTTAGAGATAGGGTAAGTGTTAGGGTTAGGGTTAGGGTGAGGGTTATGTTTAGGATTAGGGTGAGGGTGAGGGTTAGGGTTAGGGTGAGGGTCAGGGTTAGGTTGATGGTTAGGGTGAGGGTGAGTGTTAGGTTTAGCACTAGGGTTATGGTGAGTGTGAGTGTAAGAGGTGAGGGTGAGGGTAAGTGTTAGCGTTAAGGTTAGGCTGAGGGTGAGGGTGAGGCTGAGGTTTAGGGATAGGTTGAGGTTTAGGATTAGGACTAGGGTTAGAGTGTGTGTTATGTTTATGTTTAGGGTTAGGATGAGGGTGAGGGTTAGGGGGAGGTGAGGTTAGGGTGAGGGGTAGATTTGGGGTTAGGGTGAGATTTAGGTTTAGTGTGAGTGTTATGGTTAGGGTTAGCGATAGGGTGAGGATGAGGGTAACGTTTAGGGTTAGGGTGAGAGTTAGGGTTAGGGTTAGGCTTATGGTTATGGTGAGGCTGAGGGTTAGGTTAGGGTGAGGGATAGGGTGACAGTGAGTGTTAGGGTGAGGGTGGGGGTTAAGTTTAGGGTTAGGGTGAGGTTGAGGGTTAGGGTGAGTGTTATGGTGAGGGGTAGGGTTAGGGTTATGGTGAGGGTTAGGGTTAGTGTGAGGGTTAGGGTTAGAATTAGGCTTTGGTTGAGGTTGACAGTAACGGTGAGGTTTAGGGTGAGGGTGAGGGTTAGGGTTAGGTTTAGGGTGCGGGTTAGGGTGAGGGTGAGGGTGAGGGTTACGGTTAGGGTTAGGGTTAGAGTGAGCATGAGGGTTAGGATTAGTGTTATGGTGAGGGTTAGGACTATGCAAAGGTTTAGGTTTAGGGGGAGGGGAGGAAGAGGCTAAGGTTTAGGATTAGGGTTAGCTTTAGGGTTAGGCTTAGGGTGAAGGTGAGGGTAAGGGTAAGTTTTAGGGTGAGTGTGAGGGTTAGGGTTAGGGTTAGGGTGAGTCTTAGGGTTAGTGTGATATTTAGGGTGAGTTGGAGATTTAGGGTGAGGGTGAGTGTTTGTGTGAGGGTGAGGGTTAGTGTGTGGGTGAGGGTAAGGTTTATGGTGAGGGTTAGGGTGACAGTGAGGAGTAGGGTGAGGGTTAGGGTTAGGGTTTGGGTTAGGGTGCGGGTTAGGTTAAGGCTTAGGGTTAGGGTGAGGAGTAGGGTGAGGTGTAGGGTTAGGGTTATGTTAAGGGTTATGGTTAGTGGAGCTTAGGGTTAGAATTAGGCTAAGGTTGTGGTTGAGGGTAAGAGTGAGGTTTAGGGTTAGGGTGAGGGTTAAGGTTAGGTTTAGGGTGAGGGTTATGGTGAGGGTGAGGGTGAGGGTTACCTTTAGTATTAGGTTTAGGGGGAGGGCTTGGGAGAGGGCGAGGGTTAGGGTGAGGGTGAGTGTTTAGGTAGGTAAGGGTTAGGTAGTTAGGTTAGCCTTAGGCATAGGGTGACGATTAGTGTGAAGGTGAGGGTTAGGGTGAGGGTGAGGTTTAGGGTTAGCATTAGGTTTAGGGTTAGGATTAGGGCTACGGTTAGGGTTAGGGTTAGGGTGAGTGTGAGTGTTAGGATTAGGGACAGGGTGAGGGTTAGGTTTAAGCTAAGGTTTAGAGTTCGGGTTAGGGTTAAGGTGAGGGTGAGGCAGAGGGTTAGGATTAGGGTTAGGGTTAGGGTGAGGGTGATGGTGAGGCTTAGGTTTAGTGTTAGGGTTAGGTTTAGCATTAGGCTTAGGGTGAGGGTGAGGGTTAGTGTTAGGGTGAGGTTTAGTGTTAGTGTGAAGTTGAGGGTGAGGTTGAGGTTTAGGGTGAGGGTGAGGGTGAGGGTGAGGGTGAAGGTAAGGATGTGTGTGAGGGTTATGGTTAGGGTGACGGTTAGGGTGACTGTGAGGATTACTGTAAGTGTTAGGTTTAGTGTTAGGTTTAGCTTTCCAGTGAGGTTTAGTGTTAGGGTAGCGTTAGGGTGAGGGTTATGGTTAGGGTTAGGGTGAGGGTTACGTTTAGGGTTGAGAGTTAGAGTGAGGGTTAGGTTTAGGGTTAGGGTGAGAGTAAGGGTTAGGGTAAGGGTGAGGGTGAGAGTGAGGGTTAGGGTTAGCTTTTGGGTGAGGGCTAGGGTTGGGTGAGGGTGAGGGTTAGGGTGAGGGTTAGGTTTAGGGTTAGGGTTAGGGTAAGTGTGAGGATTAATGTTACTTTTAGAGTTAGAATTAGGGTGAGGGTAAGGGTTAGGATTAGGGTTAGGGTGAGGGCTTTCGTGAGGGCGAGGATTAGGGTGAGGATGAGGGTGAGGCTGAGGGTTTTGGTAGGTAAGGGTTAGGATTAGGGATAGGGTGAGGATTAGGATGAAGTTGAGGATTAGGGTGAGGGTGAGGGTTAGGGTGAGGGTGAGGGTTAGGGTAAGGGTTAGGGTGAGGGTTGGAGATAGGGTTAGGGTTAGGGGGAGGGCTAGGTTGAGGGTGAGGGTTAGGGTTAGGGTGAAGGTTAGGGTGAGGGTTAGGTTGAGGTTGAGGGTTAGGGTTAGTGTGAGCATAAGGGTTAGTGTGAGGGTTACTGATAGGATTAGGTTTAGGGTGAAGCCTAGGGTGAGGGTGAGGGTTAGGGTTACTTTTAGGGTGAGGGTGAGGTTTAGGTTTAGGTTTAGGGTGAGGGTTAGAGTGAGGGGTAGGTGTAGGGTTAGGGTGAGGGTAAGGGTTAGGTTGTGGGTTAGGGTGAGAGTGAGGATTATGGTGAGTGTGAGTGTTATGGTGAGTGTTAGTGTGAGGGTTAGGGTCAGGTTTAGGGTAACAGATAGGGTGAGGCTGACGGTTAGGGTTAGCATTCCGGTGAGCGTTAGTGTGAGGGTGAGGGTGAGGGTTAGGGTTAGGATTAAGGTTAGGGTTAGGGTAAGGCTGAGGGTGCGGGTTTGGGTGAGGGTGAAGGTAACGGTTAGGATTAGGTTTAGGGTGAGGGCTTGTGTGAGGGCGAGGTTGAGGGTGAGGGTGAGGGTTAGGGTTTCGGTAGGTAAGGGTTAGGGTTAGGGATAGGGTGAGGATTAGGGTCATGTTGAGGGTTTGGGTGAGGGTGAGGGTTAGGGTGAGGGTTAGGAATAGGGTTAGGGTGAGGGTTAAGTTTCGGGTGATGTTTAGTGTGAGGGTGAGGGTTGGGTGAGGGTGAGGGTTCGGGTGAGGGTGAAAGATAGGGTTTGGTTTAGGGTGAGGGTTAGGGTGACAGTGAGTGTTAGGGTGAGGGTGGGGGTTAGGTTTAGAGTTAGGGTGAGGGTTAGTTTTAGGGTGTTAGGGTGAGGGGTAGGGTTAGGGTTATGGTATGTGTTAGGGTTAGTGTGAGGGTTAGTGTTAGCTTTAGGGTTAGTGTGAGGATAAGGGTTAGGTTTAGGGTTAAGCTTAGGGTGAGGGTGAGGGTAAGGGTGAGTTTTAGGGTGAGGGATAGGGTTAGGGTTTGGGTGAGGTTTAGGTTTAGTGTGAAGTTTAGGGTGAGGTTGAGGTTTAAGGTGAGGGTCAGGCTTCGGGTGAAGGTGAAGGTAAGGGTGTGTGTGAGGGTTACGGTTAGGGTGAGGGTTAGGTTGACGGTGAGGGTTAGTGTGTTAGGTTTCGGGTTAGGTTTAGCGTTCCAGTGAGGGTTAGGGTTAGAGTAAGCCTTAGGGTGAGGGTTAGGGTTAGGGTTAGGGTTAGGGTTACGTCTAGGGTTAGGGTGATAATTAGACTGAGGTTTAGCGTTAGGGTTAGGGTGAGAATAAGGGATAGAGTGAGGGTGAGGGTGAGAGTGGGGGTTAGGGTTAGCATTCAGATGAGGGCTTCGGTTGGGTGAGGGTGAGGGTTAGGGTGAGGGTTAGGTTTAGGTTTAGGGTTAGGGTACGTGTGAGAATTAGGGTTAGGTTTAGCATTGGAGTTAGGGTTAAGGTAAGGGTTATGGTGAGATTTAGGTTGAGGGTGAGGTTTAGGGTTAGCGTTAGTTTTAGTGTGAGGCTTAAGGTGAAGGGTAGGGTTTGGGTTAGGGTTAGGTTGACGGTGAGGTTTAGGGTTAGGGTTAGGGATAGGGTGAGGGTTAGGGTTAGGTTAGGGTGAGGGTTAGGTTTAGGGTTAGGGTGAGGGTGAGGGTTAGGCTTAGGGTGAGGGTAAGGGTTAGATTGAAGGTTAGGGTGAGGGTGAGTGTTAGGTTAAGCATTAGCGTTATGGTGAGTGTGAGTGTAAGAGGTGAGGGTGAGGGTAAGAGTTAGCGTTAACATTAGGCTGAGGGTGAGGGTGAGGCTGAGGGTTCGGGTTAGGGTGAGGGTTAGTGTGAGGTGTATATTTAGGGTCAGAGTGAGGGTTAGGGTTAGGGTGAGATTTAGACTTAGGGTTAGGGTTAGGGTGTGTCTTAGGTTTAGGGTTAGGGTTAGGATGAGGGTGAGGGTGAGTGTGAGGTGAGGGTTAGGGTGAGGGGTAGGTTTAGGGTTAGGGTGAGGTTTAGGTTTAGTGTGAGGGTTATGGTTATGGTTAGCGTTAGGGTGAGGGTGAGGGTAAGGGTTAGCGAAAGGCTTATGGTGAGAGTGAGGGTTAGGTTTAGGGTAAGGGTTAGGCTTACGGTTCGGGTGAGGCTGAAGGTTAGGTTTAGGGTGAGGGATAGGGTGACAGTGAGTTTTAGGGTGAGGGTGGGGGTTAGGTTTAGGGTTAGGGTGAGGGTTAGGGTTAGGGTGATTGTTACTGTGAGGGGTAGGGTTAGGGTTATGGTGAGGGTTAGGGTTAGTGTGAGGGTTAGGTTTAGAGTTAGGGTTAGGGTTAGTGTGAGGATAAGGGTTAGTGTGATGGTTAGGGTGAGGGTGAGGGTTAGGGTTTGCTTTAGGTTTAGGTTGACGTTGAAGGTTAAGGTTAGGGTTAGGGTTAGGCTGAGCATGAGGGTTAGGATTAGGGTTAGGGTGAGGGTTAGGGTTAGGCTAAGGGTTAGGATTAGGTTTAGGGGGAGAAGTAGGGATAGGCTAAGTTTTAGGATTAGGGTTAGGTTTAGGGTTAGGCTTAGGGTGAAGGTGAGGTAAAGGTGAGTTTTAGGGTGAGTGTGAGGGTTAGGGTTAGGGTTAGGGTGAGGCTTAGGGTTAGTGTGATGTTTAGGGTGAGGTGAGGTTTAGGGTGATGTTGAGTGTTCATGTGAGGGTGAGGGTTAGGGTGTGGGTGAGGGTAAGGTTTAGGGTGAGGGTTAGGGTGACAGTGAGGGTAAGCATGAGGGTGAGGGTTAGGGTTAGGGTTAGGGTGAGGGGTCGGGTGAGGGGTAGGGTTAGGGTTATGGTGAGGGTTATGGTTAGTGTGGAGGTTAGGGTTAGAATTAGGCTTAGATTGTGGTTGAGGGTAAGGGTGAGGTTTAGGGTGAGGGTGAGGGTTAGGGTTTGGTTTAGGGTGAGGGTTATGGTGAGGGTTACGTTTAGTATTAGGTTCAGGTGGACGGCTTGCGAGAGGGCGAGAGTTAGGGTGAGGGTGAGTGTTTAGGTAGGTAAGGGTTAGGTAGTCAGGTTAGCCTTAGGCATAGGGTGACGATTAGGGTGAAGGTGAGGATTAGTGTGAGGGTGAGGGTTAGGGTGAGGGTTAGGATTAGGGTTAGGGTGAGGCTTAAGGTTACAGTGATGTTTAAGGTGAGGGTAAGAGTTGGGTGAGGGTGAGGGTGAGGGTGAGGATTAGGGTTAGGTTGTGGTTGAGGGTTAGGTTTAGGGTGAGGGTTAGAGTGACAGTGAGGATTACTGTGAAGTTGAGGGTTAGGGTTAGAGTTAGGGTTAGAGTTAGAATGAGGATAATGGTTAGGGTGAGGGTTAAGATGAGGGTGAGGGATAGGGTTAGCATTAAGTTTTGTGTGAGGGTGAGGGTTACGGTTAGGGTTAGGTTTAGGGTGAGTGTGAGGGTTAGGATTAGAGATAGGGTGAGGGTTATGTTTTGGCTAAGGTTTAGAGTTAGGGTTAGGGTTAAGGTGAGGGTGAGGCTGATGGTTAGGATTAGGGTTAGGGTTAGGCTGAGGGTGATGGTGAGGCTTAGGTTTAGGATTAGGGTTAGGTTTAGGGTTAGGCTTAGGGTGAGGGTGAGGGTAAGGGTGAGTTTTAGGGTGAGTGTAAGGATAAGGTTTAGGGTGATGGTTAGGGTGAGGGTGAGGGTTAGGTTTAGGGTTAGGCTTAGGGTGAGGGTGAGGGTAAGGGTGAGTGGTAGGGTTAGGGTTACGGTGAGGGTTAGTTTTATTGTGAGGGTTAGGGTTAGAGTTAGGGTTAGGGTTAGTGTGAGGTAATGGTTAGGGTGAGGGATAGGATTAGGGTTAGGGTTAGGCTGAGGGTGATGGTGAGGCTTAGGTTTAGGATTAGGGTTAGGCTTAGGGTTAGGCTTAGGGTGAGGGTGAGGGTGAGGGTAAGGGTGAGTTTTTGGGTGAGGGTGAGGGTGAGAGTTAGGGTGAGTTTTTTTGTTAGTGTGAAGTTTAGGGTGAGGTTGAGGTTTAGGGTGAGGATGAGTTTTCGGGTGATGGTGAAAGTAAGAGTGTGTGAGGGTTAGGGTTAGGGTGACGGTTAGGGTGACGTTTAGGTTTAGTGTAAATGTTAGGTTTAGGGTTAGGTTTAGCGTTCCAGTGAGGGTTAGGGTTAGGTTTAGCATTAGGGTGAGGGTTAGGGTTAGGGTTAGGGTGAGGTTCACGTATAGGGTTAGGGTGAGGGTTAGAGTGAGGGTTAGGTTTAGGGTTAGGGTGAAAGTAAGGGTTAGGGTGAGGGTGAGAGTGAGGGTTAGGGTTAGCATTCGGGTGAGAGGCAAGGTTTGGGTGAGGGTGAGGGTTAGAATGAGGGTTAGGGTTCGTGTGAGGGTTTGGTTGAGTGTGAGGGTAAGGGTTATGGTGAGGGTTAGGATGAGTGTGAGGGTTAGGAGTAGGTTGAGGGTGAGGGTTATGGTGAGGTTTAGGGTTAGGGTTTGGGTTAGGGTGAGTTTTACAGTGAGTGTGAGGGTTAGGTTTAGGGTGAGGGTAAGGATTATGGTGAGGGTTAGGGTGAGGGTGAGTGTTAGGTTTAGCATTAGGGTTAGGGCTAGGGTGAGGGTTAGGGTGAGGGTTAGGATGAGGGTGAGGGTTAGAGTTATTGTTAGGTTTAGGGTGAGGGTGAGGGTTAGAGTTAGGGTTAGGTTAGGGTGAGGTTGAGGGTTAGGGTGAGGGTGAGGGTTAAGCGTTAGGATGAGGGTTAGGGTGAGGCTGAGGGTTAGGGTTAGAATTAGGGTTAAGGTGAGGTCTAGGGATAGGGTGAGGGTTAGGGTTAGGGTTAGGGTGAGTGTTAGGGTTAGGGTTACTCTTAGTGTGAGGGTTAGGGTTAGGTCTAGGGTGAGGGATAGGTTTAGGGTTAGGGTGAGGGTAAGGATTAGGGTGAGGTTGAGGGTCTGGGTCAGGGTTAGTGTTAGGGTTAGTGTTAGGGTGAGGGTGAAGGTGAAGGTTAGGTTTAGCGTGAGGGTGAGGGTGAGGTTTTGGGTGAGGGTGAGGGATACGGTTAGGATTAGGGTTAGGGTGAGGGCTT
Organism: Dipodomys merriami; assembly: GCF_024711535.1. Classification (NCBI taxonomy): domain Eukaryota; kingdom Metazoa; phylum Chordata; class Mammalia; order Rodentia; family Heteromyidae; genus Dipodomys; species Dipodomys merriami. Next base: position 802,491 of record NW_027206053.1, on the reverse strand, counting down.
TCATGAGGGCGAGGATTAGGGTGAGGTTGAGGGTGAGGCTAAGGGTTTTGGTAGGTAAGGGTTAGGGTTAGGGATAGGGTGAGGATTAGGGTGAAGTTGAGGATTAGGATGAGGGTGAGGGTTAGTTTGAGGGTGAGGGTTAGGGTGAGGGTTAGGGTGAGGGTTGGGGATAGGGTTAGGGTAAGGGTGATGGCTAGGTTGAGGGTGAGGGTTAGGGTTAGGGTGAGGGTTAGGTTGAGGTTGAGGGTTAGGGTTAGTGTGAGCATAAGGAGTAGTGTGAGGGTTAGGGTTAGGATTAGGTTTAGGGTGAGTTCTAGGTTGAGGGTGAGGGTTAGGGTTACGTTTAGGGTGAGGGTGAGGTTTAGGTTTAGGTTTAGGGTGAAGGGTAGAGTGAGGGGTAGGTGTAGGGTTAGGGGGAGGGTAAGGGTTAGGTTATGGGTTAGTGTGAGAGTGAGGGTTTTGGTGAGTGTGAGTGTTATGGTGAGTGTTAGTGTGAGGTTTAGGGTCAGGGTTAGGGTAATGGATAGGTTGAGGCTGACGGTTAGGGTTAGGTTTCGGGTGAGCGTTAGTGTGAGGGTGAGGGTGAGGGTTAGGATTAGGATTAAGGTTAGGGTTAGGGTAAGGCTGAGGGTGCGGGTTTGGGTGAGGGTGAGGGTAATGGTTAGGATTAGGTTTAGGGTAAGAGCTTGCGTGAGGGCGAGGGTTAGGGTGAGGGTGAGGGTGAGGGTTTCGGTAGGTAAGGGTTAGGGTTAGGGATAGGGTGAGGATTAGGGTCATGTTGAGGGTTTGGGTGAGGGTGACGGTTAAGGGTGAGGGTTAGGAATAGGGTTAGGGTGAGGGTTAAGTTTCGGGTGATATTTAGTGTGAGGGTGAGGCTTGGGTGAGGGTGAGAGTTGGGGTGAGGGTGAAAGATAGGGTGTGGGTGTGGGTTAGGTTTAGGGTGAGTGTTAGGGTGACAGTGAGTGTTAGGGTGAGGGTAGGGTTAGGTTTAGGGTTAGGGGAGGGTTAGTGTTAGGGTGTTAGGGTGAGGGGTAGGGTTAGGGTTATGGTGTGGGTTAGGGTTAGTGTGAGGGTTAGTGTTAGATTTAGGGTTAGTGTTAGTGTGAGGATAAGGGTTAGGGTGAGGGTTAGGGTGTGAGGGTGAGGGTTAGGCTTAGCGTTAGGTTTAGGTTGAGGGTGAGGTTTACGGTTAGGGTTAAGGTTAGGGTGAGCGTAAGGTTTAGGATTAGGGTTAGGGTGAGGGTTAGGTTTAGGCTAAGGGTTAGGGTTAGGTTTAGGGTTAATGTGAGGGTGAGGTTGAGCTTTAGGATTAGGGTTAGGGTTAGGGTGAGGGTGATGGTGAGGCTTAGGTTTAGGATTAGGGTTAGGTTTAGGGTTAAGCTCAGGGTGAGTGTGAGGGTAAGGGTGAGTTCTATGGTGAGGGTGAGGGTTACGGTTAGGGTGAGGTTTAGCTTTAGTGTGAAGTTTAGGGTGAGGTTGAGGTTTAAGGTGACGGTCAGGGTTCGGGTGAAGGTGAAGGTAAGGGTGTGGGTGTGGGTTAGGGTTAGGGTGAGGGTTAGGGTGACGGTGAGGGTTAGTGTGTTAGTTTTAGGATTAGGTTTAGCGTTCCAGTGAGGGTTAGGTTTAGGGTTAGCCTTAGGGTGAGGGTTAGGGTTAGGTTAGGGTGAGGGTTACGTTTAGGGTTTGGGTGAGAATTAGAGTGAGGTTTAGCGTTAGGGTTATGGTGAGAGTAAGGGTTATAGTGAGGGTGAGGGTGAGAGTGAGGGTTAGGGTTAGCGTTCGGATGAGGGCTTGGGTTGGGTGAGGGTGAGGGTTAGGGTGAGGGTTAGGTTTAGGGTTAGGGTTATGGTAATTGTGAGGATTAGGGTTAGGTTTAGCGTTAGAGTTAGGGTGAGCGTAAGGGTTAGGGTGAGGTTTAGGTTGAGGGTGAGGTTTAGGGTTAGCGTTAGTTTTAGGGTGAGGCTTAAGTTGAAGGTTAGGGTTTGGGTTAGGGTTAGGTTGACGGTGAGGGTTAGGGTTAGGGTTAGGGTGAGGGTTAGGTTTAGGGTTAGGGTGAAGGTGAGGGTTAGGGTTAGGGTGAGGGTAACGGTTAGGTTGAGGGTTAGGGTGAGTGTGAGTGTTAGGTTAAGCATTAGGGATAAGGTGAGTGTGAGTGTAAGAGGTGAAGGTGAGGGTAAGCGTTAGCGTTAATGTTAAGCTGAGGGTGAGGGTGAGGCTGAGGTTTAGGGTTATGGTGAGGGTTAGGGTGAGGGTTAGTGTGAGGTGTATGTTTAGGGTCAGGGTTAGGGTTAGGGTTAGGGTGAGGTTTAGAGTTAGGGTTACTCTTAGGGTGTGTGTTAGGTTTAGGGTTAGGGTTAGGATGAGGGTGAGGGTGAGGGTGAGGTGAGGGGTAGGGTGAGGGGTAGGGTTAAGGTTAGGGTGAGGTTTAGGTTTAGTGTGAGGGTTATGGTTATGGTTAGCGTTAGGGTGATCGTGAGGGTAAGGTTTAGCGTGAGGCTTATGGTGAGTGTGAGCGTTAGGGTTAGGGTAAGGGTTAGGCTTACGTTTCGGGTGAGGCTGAGGGTTAGGTTTAGGGTGAGGGATAGGGTGACAGTGAGTTTTAGGGTGAGGGTGGGGGTTAGGTTTAGTTTAGGGTGAGGGTTAGGGTTAGGGTGAGTGTTAGGGTGAGGGGTAGGGTTAGGGTTATGGTGAGGGTTAGGGTTAGTGTGAGGGTTAGTGTTAGAGTTAGGGTTAGGGTTAGTGTGAGGATAAGGGTTAAGGTGATGGTTAGGGTGAGGGTGAGGGTGAGGGTTTGTGTTAGGTTTAGGGTGATGTTGAAGGTTACGGTTAGGGTTAGGGTTAGGCTGAGCATGAGGGTTAGGATTAGGGTTAGGTTTAGGGTTAGGCTAAGGTTAGGGTTAGGTTTAGGGGGAGGAGGAGGAATAGGCTTAGGTTTAGGATTAGGGTTAGGTTTAGGTTTAGGCTTAGGGTGAAGGTGAGGGTAAAGGTGAGTTTTAGGGTGAGTGTGAGGGTTAGGGTTAGAATTAGGGTGAGGCTTAGGGTTAGTGTGATGTTTAGGGTGAGGTGAGGTTTAGGGTGAGGGCGAGTGTTCGTGTGATGATGAGGGTTAGGGTGTTGGTGAGAGTAAGGTTTAGGGTGATGGTTAGGATGACAGTGAGGGTGCGCATGAGGGTGAGGGTTGGGGTTAGGGTTAGGGTGCGTGTTAGGTTTAGGGTTAGGGTTAGGGTGAGGGGTCGGGTGAGGGGTAGGGTTAGGGTTATGGTGAGGGTTATGGTTAGTGTGGAGTTTGGGGTTAGAATTAGGCTTAGGTTGTGGTTGAGGGTAAGGGTGAGGTTTAGGGTGAGGGTTAGGGTTAGGTTTAGGGTGAGGGTTATGGTGAGGGTTACCGTTAGTATTAGGGTTAGGGGGAGGGCTTGCCAGAGGGCGAGGGTTAGGTTGAGGGTGAGTGTTTAGGTAGGTAAGGGTTAGGTAGTTAAGTTAGCCTTAGGCGTAGGGTAAGGATTAGGGTGAAGGTGAGGGTTAGGGTGAGGGTGAGGGTTAGGATTAGGTTTAGGGTGAGTGTTAGGTTTAGGCTAAGGTTTAGAGTCAGGGTTAGGGTTAAGGTGAAAGTGAGACCGAGGGTTAGGATTAGGTTTAGGGTTAGGGTGAGGGTAATGATGAGGGTTAGGTTTAGGATTTGGGTTAGGTTTAGGGTTAGGCTTAGGGTGAGGGTGAGGGTAAGGGTGAGTTTTAGAGTGAGGGTGATGGTGAGGGTGAGGGTTAGGTTGAGGTTTAGTGTTAGTGTGAAGTTTAGGGTGAGGTTGAGGTTTAGGGTTCGGGTTCGGGTTTGGCTGTGGGTGAAGGTAAGGGTGTGTGTGAGGGTTAGGGTTAGGGTGACCGTTAGGGTGACAGTGAGGGTTAGTGTCAGTGTTAGGTTTAGGGTTAGGTTTAGCGTTCCCGTGAGGTTTAGGGTTAGTTTTAGGATGAGGCTTTCATTTAGGGTTAGGGTGAGAGTTAGAGTGAGGGTTAGGGTTAGGGTTAGGGTGAGAGTAAGGGTTAGGGTGAAGGTCAGGGTGAGAGTGAGGGTTAGGGTTAGCTTTCGGGTGAGGGCTAGGTTTGGGTGAGGGTGTGAATTAGGGTGAGGGTTAGGGTTCGTGTGAGGATAAGGTTGAAGGTGAAGGTTAGGGTGAGGGTGAGGGTTAGGGTGAGGGTTAGGATTAGGGTTAGGGTGAGGGTTATGTTTATGGTGATGTTAAGTTGAGGGTGAGGGTTGGGTGAGGGTGAAGGTTCGGGTGAGGGTTCGGTTAAGGTGTGGGTGAGGGTTAGGTTTAGGGTGTGGGTTAGGGTGACAGTGAGGATTAGTGTGAGGTTGAGGGTTAGGTTTAGGGTTAGGGTGAGGATTAGGTTTAGGGTGAGGGTTAGGGTAAGGTGTAGCGTTAGGGTTATGGTGAGGGTTAGGGTTATTGTGAGGGTTAGGGTTAGATTTAGGGTTAGGGTTAGTGTGAAGATAATGGTTAGGGTGAGGGTTAGGATGAGGGTGAGGTTTAGGGTTAGTCTTAGGTTTAGGGTGAGGGTGAGGTTTCCAGTTAGGGTTAGGTTTAGGGTGAGTTTGAGGGTTAGGATTAGCGATAGGGTGAGGGTTAGGTTTAGGCTAAGGTTTAGAGTTAGGGTTAGGGTTAAGTTGAGGGTGAGGCTGAGGGTTAAGATTAGGGTTAGGGTTAGGCTGAGGGTGATAGTGAGGCTTAGGTTTAGGATTAGGGTTAGGTTTAGGGTTAGGCTTAGGGTGAGGGTGAGGGAAAGGGTGAGTTTTAGGGTGAGGGTGAGGGTGAGAATTAGGGTGAGGTTTAGTGTTAGTGTGAAGTTTAGGGTGAGGTTGAGGTTTAGGGTGAGGATGAGTTTTCGGGTGAGGGTGAAAGTAAGGGTGTGTGTGAGGGTTAGGGTTATGGTGACGGTAAGGTGATGTTGAGGTTTAGTGTAAATGTTAGGTTTTGGGTTAGGTTTAGCGTTCCAGTGAGGGTTAGAGTTACGGTTAGCATTAGGTTGAAGGTTAGGGATAAGGTTAGGGTGAGGTTCACGTTTAGGGTTAGGGTGAGAGTTAGAGTGAGGGTCAGGGTTAGGGTTAGGGTGAGAGTAAGGGTTAGGGTGAGGGTGAGCGTGAGGGTTAGGGTTAGCATTCGGGTGAGAGGCAAGGTTTGGGTGAGGGTTAGGGTTAGAATGAGGGTTAGGATTCGTGTGAGGGTTTGGTTGAGTGTGAGGGTAAGGGTTAGGGTGAGGATTAGGATGAGTGTGAGGGTTAGGGGTAGGGTTAGGGTGAGGGTTATGGTGAGGTTCAGGGTTAGGGTTTGGGTTAGGGTGAGTTTTACAGTGAGTGTGAGGGTTAGGTTTAGGGTGAGGGTAAGGATTATGGTGAGGGTTAGAGTGAGGGTTAGTGTTAGGTTTAGCATTAGGTTTAGGGTTAGGGTGAGGGTTACGGTGAGGGTTAGGGTTAGAGTGAGGGCTAGGGTGAGGGTGAGGGTTAGGTTTAGAGTTAGGAATAGGGTAAGGATTAGTGTTATGGTTAGGGTTAGGGTGAGCATTAGCCTGAGGGTTAGGGTTAGGGGTAGGGTGAGGGTAATCGTTAGGGTGAGGGAGAGTTTTAGGGTTAGCATTAGGGTTAAGGTGATGGTTAAGTTTAGAGTTAGGTTTATGTCTAGATTGAGAGCTAGGGTGAGGGTGAGGGTGAGTGTTCGGGTTATGATTAGAGTTAGGGTTAATCTGAGGGTGAGGGTTAGGGTGAGGTTGAGGGTTAGTGTTAGGGTTAGGGTGAGGGTTTGGGTTAGGATTAGGGTGAGGTTTACCATTATCATTAGGGTTAGGTTTAGTTTGAGGATTAGAGTTATGGTTAGCTTTAGAGTTATGGTGAGTGTAAATTTTTGTGTGAGGTTTACAGTGAGGGTGAGGGTTAGGGCTAGGGTGACGGTTAGGGTGACTGTGAGGGTTAGTGTGTTAGGTTTAGGGTTAGGTTTAGTGTTCCCGTGAGGGTTAGGATTAGGGTTAGCGTTACGCTGAGGGTTAGGGTTAGGGTTAGGGTGAGAGTAAGGGTTAGGTTGATGGTGAGGGTGAGAGTGAGGGTTAGGATTAGCGTTCGGGTGAGGGCTAGGGTAGGGTGAGGGTGAGGGTTAGGGTGAGGGTTAGGTTTAGGGTTAGGTTAGGGTAAGTCTGAGGATTCGGGTTAGGTTTAGCGTTAGATTTAGGGTGAGTGTAAGGGTTAGGGTGAAGTTTAGGTTGAGGCTGAGGTGTAGGGTTAGCGTTAGTGCTAGGGTGAGGGTTAAGGTGAAATTTAGGGTTTGGGATAGGGTGAGGTTGACGGTAAGGTTTAGGGAAAGTGTGAGGGTTAGGGTTAGGATTAGGGTGAGGGTGAGGGTTTGGGTTAGGGTGAGGGTGAGTGTTAGGTTGAGGGTTAGGGTGAGGGTGAGTGTTAGGTTTAGCATTAGGGATATGGTGAGTGTGAGTGTAAGAGGTCAGGGTGAGGGTAAGAGTTAGCTTTAAGGTTAGTCCGAGGGTGAGGGTGAGGCTGAGGATTAGGGTTAGGGGGAGGGGGAGGGGGAGGGTTAGTGTGAGGTGTATGTTTAGGGTCAGGGTAGGGGTTAGGGTTAGGGTGAGGTTTAGGGTTAAGGTTAGGGTTAGGGTGTGTGTTAGGTTTAGGGATAGGGTTAGGATTAGCTGAGGGTTAGGTTTAGTGCGAGCGTTATGTTTAGGGTTAGCGTTAGGGTGAGGGTGAGGGTAAATATTAGCATGAGTGTTAGGGTGGGAGTGAGGGTTAGGGTTAGGGTTAGTGTTAGGCTTACTGTTAGGGTGAGGCTGAGGGTTAGGTTTAGATTGAGGGATAGGGTGAGAGTGAGTGTTAGGGTGAGGGTGGGGGTTAGGTTTAGGGTTAGGGGCAGGGTTAGGTTTAGGGTCAGTGTTAGGTTGAGGGCTAGGTTTAGGGTTATGGTGAGGGTTAGGGTTAGTGTGAGGGTTAGGGTTAGAATTAGGCTTAGGTTGAGGTTGAGGGTAAATGTCAGGTTAGGGTTATGTTGAGGGTTAAGGTTAGGTTTACGGTGAGGGGTGAGGGTGAGGGTGAGGGTTATGGTTAATATTACGTTTAGGGGGAGGGCTTGTGCGAGGGCGAGGGTTATGGTGAGTGAGTGTAAGAGGTGAGGGTGAGGGTAACATTTAGCGTTAAGGTTAGGCTGAGGGTGAGGGTGAGGCTGAGGGTTAAGGTTAGGGTTAGGTTTAGGGTTAGGGTTAGGGTTAGCGTGTGTGTTAGGTTTAGGGTTAGGGTTAGGATGAGTGTGAGGGTTAGGGGGAGGTGAGCGTTAGGGTGAGGGGTAGATTTAGGGTTAGGGTGAGGTTTAGGTTTAGTGTGAGGGTTATGGTTATGGTTAGCGATAGGTAAGGGTGGGGGTAAGGTTTAGGGTTAGGGTGAGAGTGAGAGTTAGGGTTAGGTTTAGGCTTGCGTTTAGGGTGAGGCTGAGGGTTAGGTTTAGGGTGAAGGATAGGGTGACAGTGAGTGTTAGGGTGGTGGGGGAGTTAGGTTTAGGGTTAGGGTGAGGTTTAGGGTTAGGGTGATTGTTAGGGTGAGGGTTAGGGTTAGGTTGATAGTTAGGGTGAGGGGTAGGGTTAGGGTTATGGTGAGGGTTAGGGTTAGTGTGAGGCTTAGGTTTAGAATTAGGCTTAGGTTGAGGTTGATGGTAAGGGTGAGGTTTAGGGTGAGGGTGAGGGTTAGGGTTAGGTTTAGGGTGAGGGTTAGGGTGAGGGTGAGGGTGAGGGTTAGGGTTAGTATTAGGGTTAGGGGGAGGGCTTGCCCGAGGGCGAGGTTTAGAGTGTGGGTGAGAGTGAGGGTGAGGGTTTAGGTAGGTAAGGGTTAGGTAGTTAGGTTAGGGTTAGGGATAGGGTGAGGATTAGGATGAAGGTGTGGGTTAGGGTGAGGTTGAGGTTCAGGGTGAGGGCTAGGATTATGGTTAGTGTGAGGGTTAAGTTTAGGGTGATGTTTAGGGTGAGGGTGAGGGTTGGGTTCGGGTTCAGATGAGGTTCGGGTTAGGGTGTGCGTGAGGGTTAGGTTTAGTGTGAGGGTTAGGGTGACAGTAAGGATTAGTGTGAGGTTGAGGGTTAGGGTTAGGGTGAGGGTTAGGGTGAGGGTTAGGGTTAGGGTGATGGTTAGGGTGAGGTGTAGGTTTAGGGTTATGGTGAGGGTTAGGTTTATTGTGAGGGTTAGGGTTAGAGTTAGGGTTAGGCTCAGTGTGAGGATAATGGTTAGGGTGAGGGTAAGGATGAGGTTGAGGGTTAGGGTTAGTGTTAGGTTTAGGGTGAGGGTTAGGCTTAGAGTTAGGTTTAGGATAGGGTGAGGTTGAGGGTTAGGCTGAGGGTGAGGGTTAGGTTAAGGATTAGGGTTAGGGTTAGGCTGAGGGTTAGGGTTAGAATTAGGGTTAAGGTGAGGTCTAGGGTTAGGGTGAGGGTTAGGGTTAGGGTTAGGGTGAGGGTTAGGGTTAGGGTTACTCTTAGTGTGAGGGTTAGGTTTAGGTCTAGGGTGAGGGATCGGTTTAGGGTTAGGTTTAGGGTTAGGGTGAGGGTAAGGATTAGGGTGAGGGTTAGGGTGAGGTTGAGGTTCTGGGTCAGGGTTAGTGTTAAGGGTTAGTGTTAGGGTGAGGGTGAAGGTGAGGGTGAGGGTTAGGGTTAGGGTGAGGGTTAGGTTTGGGGTGAGGGCTTGTGTGCGGGCGAGGGTTAGGGTGAGGGTGAGGGTGAGGTTGAGGGTTACGGTTAGTATTAGGGTTAGGGTGAGGGCTTTCATGAGGGCGAGGATTAGGGTGAGGGTGAGGGTGAGGCTGAGGGTTTTGGTAGGTAATGGTTAGGGTTAGGGATAGTTTGAGGATTAGGGTGAAGTTGAGGATTAGGGTGAGGGTGAGGGTTTAGGTGAGGGTGAGGGTTAGGGTGAGTGTGAGGGTTAGGGAGACGGTTAGGGTGAGGGTTGGGGATAGGTTTAGGGTTAAGGTGAGGGCTAGCTTGAGGTTAGGTTTAGGGTTAGGGTGAAGATTAGGGTGAGGGTTAGGTTGAGGTTGAGGTTTAGGGTTAGTGTGAGCCTAAGGATTAGTGTGAGGGTTAGGGTTAGGATTAGGTTTAGGGTGAGTTCTAGGTTGAGGGTTAGGGTTAGGTTTAGGGTTAGCGTGAGGGTTAGAGTGAGGGTTAGGTGTAGGTTTAGGGTGAGTGTAAGGGTTAGCTTGTGGGTTAGGGTGAGCGTGAGGATTATGGTGATTGTGAGTGTTATGGAGATTGTTAGTGTGAGGGTTAGGGTCAGGGTTAGGGTAATGGATAGGGTGAGGCTGACGGTTAGGGTTAGGGTTAGGGTGAGCGTTAGTGTGAGTGTGAGGGTTAGTGTTAGGATTAAGGTTAGGGTTAGGTTAAGGCTGAGGGTGAGTGTTTGGGTGAGGGTGAGGGTTATGGGTAGGATTAGGGTTAGGGTGAGGGCTTTCATGTGGGCGAGGGTTAGGGTGAGGATGAGGGTGAGGATTTCGGTAGGTAAGCGTTAGGGTTAGGGATAGGGTGAGGATTAGGGTCATGTTGAGGGTTAGGGTGAGGGTGAGGGTTAGGGTGAGGCTTAGCAATAGGGTTAGGGTGAGGGTTAAGTTTGGGGTGATGTTTAGGGTGAGGGTTCGGGTTGGGTGAGGGTGAGGGTTCGGGTGAGGGTGAAAGTCAGGGTGTGGGTGAGGGTTAGGTTTAGGGTGAGGGTTAGGGTGACAGTGAGTGTTAGGTTGAGGGTGGGGGTTAGGTTTAGGGTTAGGGTGAGGGTTAGTGTTAGGGTGAGTGTTAGGGTGACCGTTAGGGTTAGGGTTATGTTGTGGGTTAGGGTTAGTGTGAGGGTTAGGGTTAGAGCTAGGATTAGGGTTAGTGTGAGGTAAGGGTTAGGGTGATGGTTAGGGTGAGGGTGAGGGTTAGGGTTAGCGTTAGGTTTAGGGTGAGGGTGAGGGTTACAGTTAGGGTTAGGTTTAGGGTGAGCGTGTGGGTTAGCATTAGGTTTAGGGTGAGGCTTAGGGTTAAGCTAAGGGTTAGGGTTAGGTTTAGGGTTAATGTGAGGGTGAGGCTGAGTTTTAGGATTAGGGTTAGGGTAAGGGTGAGGGTGATGGTGAGGCTTAGGTTTAGTATAAGGGTTAGTTTTACGGTTAGGCTTAGAGTGAGGGTAAGGGTAAGGGTGAGTTTTAGGGTGAGGTTCAGAGTGAGGGTTAGGGTTAGGGTGAGGTTTAGGTTTAGTGTGAAGTTTAGGGTGCAGTTGAGGTTTAGGGTGAGGGTTCAGGTTCGGGTGAAGGTGAAGGTGAGGGTGTGGGTGAGGGTTAGGGTTAGGGTGTCCATTACAGTGATAGTGAGTGTTAGTGTAAGTGTTAGGTTTAGGGTTAGGTTTAGCGTTCCGGTGAGGGTTAGGGTTAGGGTTAGCCTTAGGTTGTGGGTTAGGGTAAGGGTTAGAGTGAGGGTTACGTTTAGGGTTAGTGTGAGGGTTACGTTTAGGGTTAGGGTGAGTATTAGAGTGAGGGTTAGGGTTAGGGTTAGGGTGAGAGTAAGGGTTAGGGTGAGGGTGAGGGTGAGAGTGAGGGTTAGGTTTAGCGTTCGCGTGAGGGCTAGGGTTGGGTGAGGGTTAGGGTTAGGGTGAGGGTTAGGGTTAGGGTTAGGGTAAGTGTGAGGATTAGGGTTAGGTTTAGCATTAGAGTTAGTGTGAGGTTAAGGGTGAGGGTGAGGGTAAGGGATAGGGTAAGGTTTAGGGTGAGAATGAGGGTTAGGGTTAAGGTAATGGATAGGCTTACGGTTAGGGTGAGGCTGAGGGTTACGTTTAGGGTGAGCGATAGGGTGAAAGTGAGTTTTAGGGTGAGGGTGGGGGTTAGGTTTAGGGTTATGGTGAGGGTTAGGGTTAGGGAGAGTGTTAGGGTGAGGGGTAGGTTTAGGGTTATGGTAAGGTTTAGGGTTAATTTGAGTGTTAGTGTTAGGTTTAGGGTTAGGGTTAGTGTGAGGATAAGGGTTAGGGTGATGTTTAGGGTGAGGGTGAGGGTTAGGGTTAGCTTTAGGGTTAGGGTGAGGGTGAGTGTTACGGTTAGGGTTAGGGTTAGGGTGAGCATGACGGTTAGGATTAGGGTTAGGGTGAGGGTTAGGGTGAGGCTAAGGGTTAGGGTTAGGGGGAGATGGAGGAAGAGGCTAAGGTTTAGGATTAGGGTTAGGTTTAGGTTAGGCTTAGGGTGAAGGTGAGGGTAAGGGTGAGTTTTAGGGTGATTGTGAAGTTTAGGGTTAGGGTTAGGGTGAGTTTTAGGGTTAGTGTTATGTTTAGGGTGAGGTTGAGGTTTAGGTTGAGGGTGAGTGTTCGTGTGAGGGTGAGGGTTAGGGTGTGGGTGAGGGTAAGGTTTAGGGTGAGGGTTAGGGTGACAGTGAGGGTTAGGGTGAGTGTGAGGGTTAGCGTTAGGGTTAGGGTGCATGTTAGGTTGAGGGTTAGGTTTAGGGTGAGGGGTAGGTTGAGGGGGAGGTTTAGGGTTATGGTGAGGGTTATGGTTAGTGTGGAGGTTAGGGTTAGAATTAGGTTTAGGTTGAGGTTGAGGGTAAGGGTGAGGTTTAGGGTGAGGGTGAGGGTTAGGGTTAGGTTTAGGGTGAGGGTTATGGTGAGGGTGAGGGTGAGAGTTATGGTTTGTATTAGGGTTAGGTGGAGGGCTTGCACGAGGGGGAGGGTTAGGGTGAGTGTGAGTGTTTAGGTAGGTAAGGGTTAGGTAGTTAGGTTAGCCTTAGGCGTAGGGTGAGGATTAGGGTGAAGGTGAGGGTTAGGGTGAGGGTGAGGATTAGTGTGAGGGTTGGGATTAGGGTTAGGGTGAGGGTTAGGTTTAGGGTCATGTTTAGGGTGAGGGTGAGGGTTTGGTGTGGGTGAGGGTTCGGGTGAGGGTTTGGGTTAGGGTGTGGGTGAGGGTTAGTTTTAGGTTGAGGGTTAGGGTGACAGTGAGGATTAGTGTGAGGTTGAGGGTTAGGGTTAGGGTTAGGGTGAGGGTTAGGATTACGGTGCGGGATAGGTTGAGGGGTAGGGTTAGGGTTATGGTGAGTGATAGGGTTATTGTGAGGGTTAGTGTTAGAGTTAGGGTTAGGGTTAATGTGAGGGTAATGGTTATGGTGAGGTTGAGGCTGAGGGTTCAGATTAGGTTTAGGGTTAGTGTGAGGGTGATGGTGAGTCTTAGTTTTAGGATTAGGGTCAGGTTTAGGGTAAAGCTTGGTGTGAGTTTGAGGGTAAGGGTGAGTTTTAGGGTGAGGGTGAGGGTGAGGGTTAGGGTGAGGTTTAGTGTTAGTGTGAAGTTTAGGGTGAGGTTGAGGTTTAGGGTGAGGGTTAGGGTTCGGCTGAGGGTGAAGGTAAGACTGTGTGTGAGGGTTAGGGTTAGGGTGACGCTTAGGATGACGGTGAGGGTTAGTGTAGGTGTTAGGTTTAGGGTTAGGTTTAGCGTTCCAGTGAGGGTTAGGGTTAGGGTTAGCGCTAGGGTGAGGGTTAGGGTTAGGGTTAGGGTGAGGGTTACGTTTAGGTTTAGGGTGAGAATTAGAGTGAGGGTTTTGGTTAGGCTTAGGGTGAGAGTAAGGTTTAGGGTGAAGGTGAGGGTGAGAGTGAGGGTTAGGTTTATCATTCGGCTGAGGGCTAGGGTTGGGTGAGGGTGAGGGTTGGGGTTAGGGTTACGGTTAGGGTAAGTGTGAGGATTAGGGTTAGGTTTAGCGTTAGATTTAGGGTGAGGATAAGGGTTAGGGTGAGGTTTAGTTTGAGGGTGAGGTTTAGGGTGAGCGTTAGTTTTAGGGTGAGTGTTAAGTTGAATGTTAGGGTCTGGGTTAGGGTGAGGTTGACGGTGAGGGTTTGTGTTATGGTTAGGGTGAGGTTTAGGGATAGGGTGAGGGTTTGGGTTAGGGTTAGGGTGAGGGTTAGGTTTAGGGTTAGGGTGAGGGTGAGGGTTAGGGTTAGGGTAAGGGTGAGGGTTAGGTTGAGGGTTAGGGTGATGGTGAGTGTTAGGTTTAGCATTAGGGATATGGTGAGTGTGAGTGTAAGAGGTGAGGGTGAGGGTAAGACAGCGTTAAGGTTAGTCTGAGGGTGAGGGTGAGGCTGAGGTTTAGGGTTATGGTGAGGGTTAGTGTGAGGTGCATGTTTAGGGTCAGGGTGAGGGTTAGGGTTAGGGTGAGGTTTAGGTTTAGGGTAAGTTTACGGTGTGTGTTAGGTTTAGGGTTAGGGTTAGGATGAGGGTGAGGGTTAGGGTTAGTTAAGGGTTAGGTTTAGTGTGAGGGTTATGGTTGGGGTTAGCTTTAGGGTGAGGGTGAGGGTAAGTTTTTGGGTGAGTGTTAGGGTGAGAGTGAGGGTTAGGGTTTGGGTTAGGGTTAGGCTTATGGTTAGGGTGAGGCTGAGGGTTAGGTTTAGATTGAGGGATAGGGTGACAGTGAGTGTTAGGGTGAGGGTGGGGGTTAGGTTTAGGGTTAGGGTGAGAGTTAGGGTTAGGATGAGTGTTAGGGTGAGTGGAAGGGTTAGGGTTATGTTGAGGGTTAGGGTTAGTGTGAGGGTTAGGGTTAGAATTAGGCTTAGGTTGAGGTTGAGATTAAGGGTCAGGTTAGAGTGAGGGTGAGGGTTAGGGTTAGGGTTAGGTTTAGAGTGAGGGGTGAGGGTGAGAATGAGGATTACAGTTAGTATTACGGTTAGGAGGAGAGCTTGCGTGAGGGCGAGGGTTAGGGTGTGGGTGAGGGTGAGGATGAGGGTTTAGGAAGGTAAGGGTTGGGTAGTTTGGTTAGGTTTAGGGATAGGGTGAGGATTAGGATGAAGGTGAGGGTTAGGGTGAGGGTGAGGGTTAGGATTAGGGTTCGTGTGAGGGTAAAGGTTACGGTGATGATTAGGGTGAAGATGAGGGTTGGGTGAGGGTGAGGGTGAGGGTGAGGGTTCGGGTTAGGGTGTGGGTGAGGGTTAGGTTTAGGGTGAGGGTTAGGGTGACAGTGAGGATTAGTGTGAGGTTGAGGGTTTGGGTTAGTGTTAGGTTGAGGTTTAGGGTTAGGGTGAGTGTTAGGGTGAGGTGTAGGGTTAGGTTTATGGTGAGGGTTAGGGTTCTTGTGAGGGTTAGTGTTAGAGTTGGGGTTAGGGTTAGTGTGAGAGAAATGTTTAAGGTGAGGGTTAGGATGAGGGTGAGGGTTAGGGTTAGTGTTAGATTTAGGGTGAGGGTGAGGGTTACATTTAGGTTTAGGGTTAGGGTGAGTGTGAGGGTTAGGATTAGGGTTAGGGTGAGTGTTAAGTTTAGGCTAAGGGTTAGGGTTAGGGTTAAGGTGAGGGTGAGGCTGACGATTAGGATTAGGTTTAAGGTTAGGGTGAGGGTGATGGTGAGGCTTAGGTTTAGGATTAGGGTTAGGTTTAGGGTTAAGCTTAGGGTGAGGGTGAGGGTAAGGGTGAGTTTTAGGGTGAGGGTGAGGGTTAGGCTGAGGTTTAGTGTTAGTGTGAAATTTAGGGTGAGGTTGACGTTTAGGGTGAGGGTGAGGGTTCAGTTGAGGGTGAAGGTAAGGGTGTGTGTGAGGGTTAGAGTTAGGGTGACAGTTAGGATGACTGTGAATGTTAGTGTAAGTGTTAGGTTTAGCGTTACTTTTTGCATTCCCGTGAGGGTTAGGGTTAGGTTTAGCGTTAGGGTGAGGTTTAGGTTTAGGGTTAGGGTGAGGGTTACGTTTAGGGTTAGGGTGAGAATTAGAGTGAGGGTTAGGGTTAGGGTTAGGGTGAGAGTAAGGGTTAGGGTGAGGGTGAGGGTGAGAGTGAGGGTTAGGGTTAGCTTTCGGGTGAGGGCTAGGTTGGGTGAGGGTGAGGGTTAGGTTGAGGGTTAGGGTTAGTGTGAGGATTAGGTTGAAGTTGAGAGTTAGGGTGAGTGTGAGGGTTAGGATGAGGGTTAGGCATAGTGTTAGGGTGAGGGTTAAGGTTAGGGTGATGTTTACGGTGAGGGTTCGGGTTGGATGAGGGTGAGGGTTCGCGTGAGGGTTCGAGTTAAGGTGTGGGTGAGTGTTAGGTTTAGGGTGAGGGTTGGGTGCCAGTGAGGATTAGTGTGAGGTTGAGGGTTAGGGTGAGGTTTAGGGTTAGGGTGAGGGTTGGGTGAGGGGTAGGGTTAGGGTTATGGTGAGGGGTAGGGTTATTTTGAGGGTTAGGTTTAGAGTTAGGGTTAGGGTTAGTGTGAGGATAATGGTTATGGTGAGGGTGAGGCTTAAGGTTAGCATTAGGTTTAGGGTGAGGGTAAGGGTTACGGTTAGGGTTAGGGTTAGTGTGAGTGTGAGGGTTAGCATTAGGGATAGGATGAGAGTTAGGTTTAGGCTAAGGTTTAGAGTTCGGGTTAGGGTTAAGGTGATGGTGAGTCTGATGGTTAGAATTAGGTTTAGGGTTAGGGTGAGGATGATGTTGAGGCTTAGGTTTAGGATTAGGGTTAGGTTTAGGGTTACGCTTAGGGTGAGTCTGAGGGTAAGGGTGAGTTTTAGGGTGAGGGTGAGGTTTAGTGTTAGTGTGAAGTTTAGGTTGAGGTTGAGGTTTAGGGTGAGGGTGATTGTTCAAGTGAGACTGAAGATAAGAATGTGTATGAGGGTTAGGGTTAGGGTGAAGTTGAGGATGACGGTGAGGGTTAGTGTAAGTGTTAGTTTTAAGGTTAGGTTTAGCGGTCCAGTGTGGGTTAGGGTTAGGGTTAGTGTTATGGTGAGGGTTATGGTTAGGGTTAGGGTGAGGGTTAAGTTTAGGGTTTGGGTGAGAGTTAGAGTGATGTTTAGAGTTAGGGTTAGGGTGAGAGTAAGGATTAGGGTGAGGATGAGGGTGAGAGTGAGGGTTAGGTTTATCATTCGGCTGAGGGCTAGGGTTGGGTGAATGTGAGAGTTAGGGTGAGGGTTAGGGTTAGAGTTAGGGTTAGGGTAAGTGTGAGGATTAGGGTTAGGTTTAGCGTTAGATTTAGGGTGAGGGTAAGGTTTAGGTTGAGGTTTAAGTTGAGGGTTAGGTTTAGGGTTAGCGTTAGTGTTAGGGTGAGGTTGACGGTGAGGGTTAGGGTTTGGGTTAGCGGGAGGTTGACGGTGAGGGTTAATGTTAGTGTTAGGGTGAGGTTTAGGGATAGTGTGAGGGTTAGGGTTAGGGTTAGGTTGAGGGTTAGGTTTAGGGTTAGGTTGAGGGTGAGGGTTAGGGTTAAGGTGAGGGTGAGGGTTAGGTAGAGGGTTAGGGTGAGGGTTAGTTTGAGGTGTATGTTAAGGGTCAGGGTGAGGGTTATGTTTAGGGTGAGGTTTAGGGTTAGGGTTAGGGTTAGGATGTGTGTTAGGTTTAGGTTTAGGTTTAGGATGAAGTTGAGGTTTAGGGTTAGGTGAGGGTTAGGTTTAGTGTGAGGGTTAGGGTTAGGGTTAGGCTTACGGTTAGGATGAGGCTGAGGGTTAGGTTTAGGGTGAGGGATAGGGTGACAGTGAGTGTTATGGTGAGTGTGGGGGTTAGGTTTAGGTTTAGGATGAGAGGGTTAGGGTGAATGTTAGGGTGAGTGGTAGGATTAGGGTTATGTTGAGGGTTAGGGTTAGTGTGAGGGTTAGGGTTAGAATTAGGCTTAGGTTGAGGTTGAGGTTAAGGGTCAGGTTAGGGTGAGGGTGAGGGTTAGGGTTAGGTTTAGAGTGAGGGGTGAGGGTGAGGGTGAGGGTTACGGTTAGTATTACGGTTAGGAGGAGGGCTTGCATGAGGGCGAGGGTTAGGGTGTGAGTGAGGGTTAGGGTGAGGGTTTAGGTAGGTAAGGGTTAGGTAGTTTGGTTAGGGTTAGGGATAGGGTGAGGATTAGGGTGAAGGTGAGGGTTAGGGCGAGGGTGAGGGTTAGGGTGAGGGTTAGGATTAGGGTTAGTTTGAGTGTTAAGGTTAGGGTGATATTTAGGGTGAGGGTGAGGGATGGGTGAGGGTGAGGGTTCGGGTGAGGGTGAGGGTTAGGGTGTGGGTGAGGGTCAGGGTGAGGGTAATTGTTAGAGTGAGTTGTAGGGTTAATGTTATGGTGAGGGTGAGGGTTATTGTGAGGGTTAGGGTTAGATTTAGGGTTAGGGTTAGTGTGAGGATAATGGTTAGGGTGAGAGTTAGGATGAGGGTGAGGGTTAGGTTTAGTGTTAGGTTTAGGGTGAGGGTGAGGGTTACAGTTAGGGTTAGGGTTAGGGTGAGTGTGAGGGTTAGGATTAGTGTTAGGTTGAGGGTTAGGGTTAGGCTAAGGGTTAGGGTTAGTGTTAAAGTGAGGGTGAGGCTTAGGTTTAGGATTAGGGTTAGGTTTAGGGTTAAGCTTAGGGTGAGGGTGAGGTAAGGGTGTGTTTTAGGGTGAGGGTGGGGGTTAGGCTGAGGTTTAGTGTTAGTGTGAAGTTTAGGGTGAGTTTTAGGTTTAGGGTGAGGGTGAGGGTTCAGTTGAGGGTGAAGGTAAGGGTGTGTGTGAGGGTTAGTGTTAGAGTGACGGTGGGGGTGAGGGTGAGGGTTAGTGTAAGTGTTAGGTTTAGCGTTACTTTTAGTGTTCCCGTGAGGGTTGAGGTTAGGGTTAGCATTAGGGTGAGGTTTAGGATTAGGGTTAGGGTGAGGGTTACGTTTAGGGTTAGGGTGAGTATTAGAGTGAGGTTTAGGTTTAGGGTGAGAGTAAGGGTTAGGGTGAGGGTGAGGGTGAGAGTGAGGGTTAGGTTTAGCGTTCAGGTGAGGGCTAGGGTTGCGTGAGGTTGAGGGTTAGGGTGAGGGTTAGTGTTAGGGTTAGGGTAAGTGTGAGGATTAAGGTTAGGTTTAGCTTTAGAGTTAGGGTGAGGGTAAGGGTTAGAGTGAGGTTTAGGTTGAGGGTGAGGTTTAGGGTTAGCGTTAGTGTTAGGGTGAGTGTTAAGGGGAAGGTTAGGGTTTGGGTTAGGGTGAGGTTGACCCAGAGGGTTAGCGTCAGGGTTAGGGTGAGGGTTAGGATGAGGGTTAGGGATAGAGTTAGTTAGGGTGAGGTTGAGTGTTAGGTTTAGCATTAGGGTTATGGTGAGTGTGAAGGTTAGGGTTAGGGTTAGGCTGAGTGTCAGGTTTCGGGTGAGGGTTAGTGTTAGAGTTAGGGTTAGGGTGCGGGTGAGGGTAAGATTTAGGGTTAAGGTTAGGCTGAGGGTGAGGGTGAGGCTGAGGGTTAGGGTTAGGGTGAGGGTTAGGGTGAGCGTTAGTGTGAGGTGTATGTTTAGGGTTAGGGTGAGGGTTAGGGTTAGTGTGAAGGTTAGGGTTAGGGTTAGGGTTAGTGTGAGAATAAGGTTTAGAGTGAGGGTTAGGATGAGGGTCAGGGTTAGGGTTAACGTTAGGTTTAGGGTGAGGGTTAGGTTGAGGGTGAGGGTTAGGGTTAGTGTTAGGGTGAGGGTTAGGGTGAGGGTGAGTGTTAGGGTTAGGGTTAAGGTGAGACTTAGGATTAGGTTGAGGGTTAGGGTTAAGGTTAGGGTTACCATAAGGGTGACAGTGATGGTTAGGGTTAGGTTTAGGTTTAGGGTGAGGGTGAGGGTGAGGGTGAGGGTTAGGATTAGGGTTAGGTTTAGGGTTAGGATTAGGGTGAGGGTGAGGGTAAGAGTTAGCATTAAGGTTAGGCTGAGGGCGAGGGTGAGGCTGAGGGTCAGGGTTAGGGTGAGGTTTAGGGTGTGGGGTAATGTGAGGTGTATGTTTAAGGTTAGGGTGAGTGTTAGGTTAGTGTGAGGGTTATGGTTAGGGTTACGGTTAGGGTGAGGGTGAGGTTTAGGGTTAGTGTTAGGGTGAGGGTTAGGGAGAATTTGAGGGTTAGGGTTAGGTTTAGGGTGAGGATTAGGTTTAGGGTGATTGTTAGTGATAGGGTTAGTGTTAGGGTGAGGGTTAGGGTTAGGGTTAGGGTGAGGGTGAGTGTTACTGTCATGTTGAGGGTTATGGTTAGGGTGATGGCTAGTGTGAGGGTGAGGGTTAAGATTAGGTTTAGCTTTAGGATAAGGGTTAGATTTAGGGTTAGGGTGAGTCATAGAGTGGGGGGTAGTTTTACCATTAGGGTGAGGGTAAGAGTTAGGGTGAGAGTTAGGGTGAGAGTGAGGGTTAGGTTTAGCATGAGTGTTATTGTGAGTGTTAGGGTGAGGGTTAGTGTTAGGGTTACGATTAGGGTGAGGGTGAGGGTTAGGGTTAGGGTTATGTTGTGGGTTAGGGTTAGTTTGAGGGTTAGGGTTAGAGTTATGGTTAGGGTTAGTGTGAGGTTAAGGGTTAGGTTGATATTTAGGGTGAGGGGGAGGTTTAGGGTTATCCTTAGGTTTAGGGTTAGGGTGACGGTTAGGGTTAGGGTGAGAGTTTGGTTAGGATTAATGTTAGGGTGAGGGTTAGGTTTAGGCTAAGGTTTAGGCTAAGGGTTAGTGGGAGGGGGAGGGAGAGGCTAAGGTTTAGGATTAGGGTTAGGTTTAGGTTTAGGCTTAGGGTGAAGGTGAGTTTAAGTCTGAGTTTTAAGGTGAGTGTGAGTGTTAGGGTTAGCGTTAGGGTGAGGTTTAGGGTTAGGGTTAGGGTTAGGGTGTGTGTTAGGTTTTGTAGTGACTGTCTACTCGACCAGCGAGGAAAAACGACCACCACTCCAGGAGTCTTCTCAGATCACGCTTTATTGGAGAGCCTTTTAGTTGTAGGAGAGCTTGGGCGCGAGAGAGCGTGCACCCGAAATACAGCCGCTTATATAGGGAATTGGAACACGGGTCTTTCTATTGTTGGTCGCCTGCCTTTCACCGTCACCAGGTGTCATGGGATTGGCTGGGAACTCTACCTGGCTCGTGCACGCGCACAGCCCAGGCCTCCCACCAAGCACCGTCTGGGGTGGAAACCTCAAAGCTGCAAGGGAGTGGGCGGAGTCTCGCCTCGGCTCCCTACAGTTCCCCCTTCTTTGTTTTATGGCAACAGGTAAGAGTAGAGGTTGGGCCTCTGTCTAAAACATTAATGAGAGGACCTTGCACTGGCCTTCGCCTGAGGGGCGCCTTCCCCAGTGATGACCAGGCCCGTCCGATGCCTTTTTTGCAGAGGTGGGATCTTGGGCATCAACCCACTTGCAACCCAGCATGCTCTTCTTGAGGAGATGGGAATCATCTCCTCAAGTGCAGTGCACTTGCCTTGCACCCTGTCCCAAATTGCAAATTGCATACCTGTCCCGGTGCAATGGGATCCCCTGATCCCTCGGGGTGCTAAGGCTATGCAGAATGGTAAGGCTTAACTGCCTCTTAGGGCCAACAGCCAAATCTGGGGTGAGGATCCACTCTCCAAAGCGGCTAATGCTTGCGAGATAACAACCTTGTCCCTTCTGGTTTGGGCTCGAAGGCGACAGACCAACCATAGGCAGACCACGCATCCTCCCAAGCAGCAGGCTAAAAACATTCCGACTCCCACCCGCTCTTTGGAAAAGGACACCGCAGAGGCAATCCAGTCAGTAAATTGTGACAGCCCACAGCATCATCGGTTTAGCTATCACAGGGATTGCTATTAGCACTGTTGCTAACAGCAGGAAGATCAGCTGCATCTTCAAGAGCGGGTTCTGCTGCAGTCTCCACCGGCCTGGTCAGTCTCGTTGGCACCCAGTGAGGTACTTCTTGACTCTGTGGAAAAACACAAACAGCTCCCCTGGATCTCGTTATTACCGGATCCGGTCCATACCATTTATTATTAATAACATCCTTCCACATGACCATGTCTTTAGTATCCATGGAGTCTCTTGTCATATGCCGATCTGCGGCAGACTGATCGTTGTCATTTAGAATTAAAAAATTAAGGGTAAAGAGCGCAAGAGAAAGTCTTTCCCTGGGGGATGCGGACTCAGCAACTCCCCCTTTTTGTTTTTGAAGCATTTCTTTTATGCTTCTATTAGCTCTTTCCACTATACCTTGTCCTTGAGGATTGTAGGGCAATCCGTTGGTGTGGGCAACCTGCATTTGTGCGCAAAAGGCGCGAAAACCATGGGAAGTATAAGCAGGGCCATTATCCGTCTTAAGTCTAAGGGGCTTTCCCCAAGCTGCCCAAGCTTCTAAGCAGTGTATTCTGACGTGAGACACCTTTTCTCCTGCCAGAGGTGTGGCATGAATGACACCAGAAAAGGTGTCCACAGACACATGTAAATATTTCAACTTACCAAATTCCGTCAGATGAGTAACATCCATTTGCCATAGGGCATTTGGTCTCAACCCCCTGGGGTTTACCCCCACATGGGGAGGATGAAGAAAGGTAACACAAGATTTACAGGCTTTAACAATATCTCTTGCCACATGCCTGGACAAATTATATCTTTTCCTAAGGGTATTAGCAGGTACATGATACAATCTATGAAAGTCTTTTGCCAATTCTACAGGATCAGCAGCAACCAGAGCCATAGCCCGAGTTGCCTGGTCCACCAAATCATTACACCTTGCCATCGGGCCCGGCAACATAGAGTGGGCACGAACATGTCCAATATAAAAAGGATGTTTTCTGTTTAAGATAAGGGATTGAATCTGTAACAAAACATTAGAAATTGTACTGGCCTGCTTAACTGAAGCAGCAACTTCAAGAGAAGCAACGGCATTTACAACATATAATGAATCAGAAAATAAATTAAAAGGTTGATCAAATCTTTTAAAAACTTCAAGCACAATTAAACATTCAACAGCCTGTGGGACATTCGGCCGAAAATTAAAGACTACCGGCTGTTTGTGTCCTTGAACAAAAAAGGCACCTTGTCCAGATTTTGATCCATCCGTAAAGATGGTTAGAGCATCAGCCAAGGGCTCCTTTGAAGTGACAACAGGAAAATACACTAAATTTTTGTTAACTATGGCAAGCAGAGGATGCTTAGGATAATGATTATCAATTACATTTGGAAATGAGCAAACAAGAATTGCCCACATATCCATTGTGGCTGCTAAAATTTCAACTTGCTCACGGGTGTATGGAATAATTAATTTATCTGGAATTTTTGCAAAATGCATTAAACAATACTTTATACCCAAAATTGCCTCTTTTTTTATTTTTTTATTTTTATTTTTTTTTATTTTTATTTTTTTATTTTTATTTTTATTTTTTTATTTTTTCTCAGATCAAAATTGCCTTTTTAGCCACTAATTCAGGAAAATATTGAACAGTTTTTGCTCCCACAGAATCATAGCATTAATAGTTAGCCTTTGAAGCAAGGCAGTGGTATAATTGGCCGTCACTCCATAAGTCCTGACTGCCTCAACTAAATCTTTTAACTGGGAGTAGGAAAACGGCTCAAAATTTCTTTCAGCAGTAATGGGATTCTCACAGACTGGGAAAGCGGCTGCTAATCGCGACCAGGTTTTTTCTTTTATAAAGTGACTCTTCCCTGCCGGCGGGCACGGCGGGGGGGCCGACGGGTGAGGGGCAGCTCCATTTCCTCTCCCTGGCTGCTGCGGTACTCCCACCCCTAGGGGGCGCCACCCTCCACATCTGTCTGCCACGTGCTCCGCCGCAGCCTCTTCTAAGTCTTCACTATCAGCTGGATCGAGCTGTTCTCCCTCCTCCTCTAACATTTCTTCCTCTGAGTCACTCACAAGATTACTATATTCTTGGTCCCGCCCTTCCACATGTAGGGCTGAGAACCGGTTTGCTTTTAAAGAAGGGCGCGGGGGTCTCCTCGAGAGCCCCTCCCTAAAACCCTTCTCCTTTTGTGAGGGCTGCAGCCCCTCTTGCTTTAATTCTTTAGGATCCTTTTCTCTTTTTTCCCTTTTTCTTTTAGGCCTATTTTCCTCCCCCTTACTGTATGCTGACTCTGATAGACTATCCTGATGCTGCGTTAGTACTTTGCGTCCTTCCTGGATTAAATCAAACCCTCCCTCCTCGAGGCAAGTGCGCACCATCAAAAAGACAAGCCACAAGGGAAGAAGCAATGCAAGCAACCAATAAATATCTAAATCTACAGTGAACAACATACCGGGGGATATTTACCGACGTCCCCTCTCCGCGTGTTGAGTTCTGGCTCCAATTCGGCCTCTCGCGCGGGTCCCGTCCCAGGTTCGTTCCCGGGTTTCGGCACCAGTTGTAGTGACCGTCTACTCGACCAGCGAGGAAAAACGACCACCACTCCAGGAGTCTTCTCAGATCACGCTTTATTGGAGAGCCTTTTAGTTGTAGGAGAGCTTGGGCGCGAGAGAGCGTGCACCCGAAACACAGCCGCTTATATAGGGAATTCGAACACGGGTCTTTTCTATTGTTGGTCGCCTGCCTTTTACCGTCACCAGGTGTCATGGGATTGGCTGGGGACACTTCCGGGCTCGCGCACGCGCACAGCCCAGGCGTCCCGCCAAGCACCGTCTGGAGTGGTAATCCTCAAAACTGCAAGGGAGTGGGCGGAGTCTCGCCTCGGCTCCCTACAAGGTTTCGGGTTAGGGTTACGATGAGGGTGATGGTTAGGGTGAGGGTGAGGGGTAGGTTTAGGGTTAGGGTGAATTTTAGGTTTAGTGTGAGCGTTATGGTTAGGGTTAGCGTGAGGGTGAGGGTGAGGGTAAGGTTTAGGGTGAGGGTTAGTGTGAGAATGAGGGTTAGGGTTAGGGTTAGGGTAAGGCTTACGGTTAGGGTGAGGCTGAGGGTTAGGTTTAGGGTGAGGATTAGGGTGACAGTGAGTGTTAGGGTGAGGGTGGCGGTTAGGTTTAGGGTTAGGGTGAGGGTTTGTTTTAGGGTTAGTGTTAGGGTGAATGGTAGGGTTAGGGTTAGTGTGAGGGTTAGGGTTAGAATTAAGGTAAGGTTAGTGTGAGGATAAGGGTTAGGGTGAGGGTGAGGGTTAGGGTTAGCGTTAGGTTTAGGGTGAGGGTGAGGGTTACAGTTAGGGTTATGGTTATGGTGAGCATGAGGGTTAGAATTAAGGTTAGGGTGTGGGTTAGGGTTATGCTAAGGGTTAGGGTTGGGGGAGTGGGAGGAAGAGGTTAAGGTTAAGGATTAGGGTTAGGTTTAGTGTTAGGCTTAGGGTGAAGGTGAGAGTAAGGGTGAGTTTTAGGGTGAGTGTGAGGGTTAGGGTTAGGGTTAGGGTGAGGCTTAGGGTTAGTGTGATGTTTAGGGTGAGTTTGAGGTTTAGGTTGAGGGTAAGTGTTCATGTGCGGGTGAGGGTTAGGGTTTGGCTAAGTGTAAGGTTACAGTTAGTGTTAGGGTTAGGGTGAGTGTGAGGGTTAGTATTAGCATTAGGGTGAGGGTTAGGGTTAGGCTAAGGGTTAGGGTTAGGTTTAGGTTTAAGTTGAGGGTGAAGCTGAGGGTTAGGATTAGGGTTAGGGTGAGAGCTAGGGTGAGGGTGAGGTTGAGGGTTAGTGTTAGGGTTAGGGTGATGGTTAGGGTGAGTTGTAGTGTTAGGGTTAGGGTTAGGGTGAGGGTTAGTGTTAGGATTAGGGGTAGTGTTAGGGCCAGGGTGAGGGTGAGGTTTAGGGTTAGGGTGACAGTTAAGTTGAGGGGTAGATTTAGGTTAGGGTGAGGGTTAGGTTTAGAGTGAGGTTTAGGGTTAGTGTTAGGGTGAGGGTTATGGTTAGTGTGATGGTGAGGGTTAGGGTGCGGGTGAGGTTTAGGGTTAGGGTGAGTGTTAGGGTGAGGGTGAGGGTTCGCGTGAGGTTGAGGGTTAAGGTGTGGGTGAGGGTTAGGTTTAGGGTGAGTGTTAGGGTGACGATGAGGGTTATGATGAGAGTGAAGTTTAGGTTTAGGTTTAGGGTGAGGGTTACGTTTAGGGTTGGCATTAGGGTGTGGGTTAGGATGAGGGGTAGTGTTAGGGTTAGGGTGAGGTTTAAGTTTAGTGTTAGGGTTAGGCTTAGGGTGAGGATAAGGTTTAGGGTGAGAGTGAGGGTTAGCGTTAGCCTTAGGGTTTGTGTGAGGGTTAGGGTGAGGTTTAGGGTGAGGGTTAGCCTTAGAGTTAAAGTTAGGTTTAGGATGAGGGTGACGGTTAAGGTTAGGGTTAGGGTTAGGGTGAGGTTTAAGTTTAGGGTGAGTTTTAGGGTTAGTTTGAGTGTTAGGGTTAGGTTTAGGGTGAGGTTTAGCTTGAGGCTAAGTCTTAGGGTGAGGGTTAGGGTGAGGCTAAGGGTTAGGGTTAGGTTTAGGGTGAGGGTGAGTGTTAGGAATGGGGTTAGGGTGAGGATGAGGGTTAGGGTTAGTATTAGTGTTAGGGTTATGGTTAGACTGAGGGTGAAGGTGAGGGTGAGGGTTAGGGTTAGGGTGAGGGTTAGGGTTAGGTTTAGTGCGAGGGTGAGTGTGAGGGTTAGCGTTAGGATTAGCGTTAGGTTTATGGTTAGGCTGCGGGTGAGGGAGAGGGTGAGGGTTGGGCTTAGGTTTAGGGTTAGGGTGAGGGTTCTGGTGAGGCTAAGGTTTAGGTTGAAGTTTAGGGTGAGGGTGAGGTTTAGGGTTAGGGTTAGGGTTAGCGTGAAGGTTATGGTGAGAGTTAGTGTTAGGGTGAGGGTTAGGGTGAGGTTGTGGGTTAGGGTTAGGGTGAGGGTGAGTGTTAGGATTAGTGTTAGGGTGAAGGCTAGGGTGAGGGTGAGAGTTAGGGTTAGGGTTAGGGTCAGAGTTAGGGTGAGGCGTAGTGTTAGGTTTAGGATGAGGGTTAGGTTAATGTGAGCATTAGGGTTATGGTTACGGTGGGTTAGGGTGAGGGTAAGGGTTAGGGTGAGTATTAGGGTGACAGTGAGGATTAGTGTGAGGTTGAGGGTTAGGGTTTGGGTTAGGGTGAGGGTTACGGTGAGGGTGAGGGTTAGGGTGAGGGGTAGGTTTAGGGTTATGGTGAGGGTTAGAGTTATTGTGAGGGTTAGGTTTAGAGTTATGGTCAGGGTTAGTGTGAGGATAATGGTTAGGGTGAGGGTTAGGATGAGGGTGAGGGTTAGAGTTAGCGTTAGGTTTAGGGTGAGGGTGAGGGTTACGGTTAGGGTTAGGGTTAGGGTGAGTGTGAGGGTTAGGATTAGGGATAGGGTGAGGGTTAGTTTTAGACTAAGGTTTAGAGTTAGGGATAGGTTTAAGGTTAGGGTGAGGCTGAGGGTTAGGATTAGGGTTAGGGTTAGGGTGAGCGTGATGGTGAGGCTTAGGCTTAGGATTAGGGTTAGGTTTAGGGTTAGGCTTAGGGTGAGGGTGAGGGTAAGGGTGAGTTTTAGTGTGAGGGTGAGGGTGAGGGTTAGGGTGAGGTTTAGTGTTAGTGTGAAGTTGAGGAAGAGGTTGAGGTTTAGGGTGAGGGTGAGGGTTCGGGTGAGGGTGAAGGTAAGTGTGTGTGTGAGGGTTAGGGTTAGTGTGACGGTTAGGGTGAGGGTGAGGGTTAGTGTAAGTGTTAGTTTTAGCATTCCAGTGAGCGTTAGGGTTAGGGTTAGCGTTAGGTTGAGGGTTAGGGTTAGAGTTAGGGTGAGGGTTACGTTTAGGTTTAGGGTGAGAGTTAGAGTGAGGGTTAGGGTTAGGGTTAGGGTGAAAGTAAGGTTTAGGGTGAGGGTGAGGGTGAGAGTGAGGGTTAGAGTTAGCGTTCAGGTGAGGGCTAGGGTTGGGTGAGTGTCGCGACCGCCTCGACCCGCAAGGATGACGCGACAACAGGTTCTTCTTTCAGGCGGTTTATTCAGGACCTTGTTTACAGCTTCTTTTCTCCTACTTCTCTTCTGCCTGCTTCTTCCTGCTTCTTCCTGCTTCTCCTTCCCATCCGCCCCTGCGCTCTGGTTATAAGCCTCCTGAATGGCCAATCCTGAAGCGCCACGTGGCATATACTGATAGGGCTGTAAACACGGAAGCAAACTAGGAGCCAAGTCATAGCCATATAAGGAGTTTTTTACAGAGAGCACTCGTCACCGGGAAGACGGAAGGCGGGAGCCCATGCCATCTGAGGTCGGCGCCGCCCCACACGCCCCTGCCATTTTAGCTAAAATGTTGCTTTTGCGGCCGTCTTTTGGTTGCGGCTCCCGCAGCTCTCCACTGCTCCCCCTTTTTTGTTTTATTAAGCAACAGGTAAAAGTAGAGGTTGGGCCTCTGTCTAAAACATTAATGAGAGGCCCTTGCACTGGTCTTCACCTGAGGTGTGCGCCTTCCCCAGTGATGACCAGGCCTGTCCGATGCCTTTTTTGCAGAGGTGGGATCTTGGGCATCAACCCACTTGCAACCCAACATGCTCTTCTTGGGCTCACGCCAGGGAGTGATTCCCAAGTGCAGTGCGTTTGCCTCGCACCCTGTGCTATTCCTTTAACATGGCAAGCCACGCGTAGGGGGACTGTCCGGCCTCAATGGCAGTGAAGGCCTGGACCTCCGTAGCCATACTTCTGCGCTGCGAGCTCCTAATCCGGTATATGCACCACAGGCACAACAAGATCACTAATGCCAGGATACCAATAAGGGAGCCCATTCCCGCCCACTCCTTCAAATGATCCACAGCTGTCAAACTCTCCAGTCCAATTGTCTAAAAGATAAGGGCATCGGTCTTGGGAACATGGACAGGATCCTCCATCTCGGCACTGGTCTTACAGGCTGTCGTTGTGAGGGCGATCAGAAGAATCATCACCACCCTTTGCATCTTGTGCTTCTTCTCCTTGGACCCTCCTAACGAGTCGTTCAGGTACCCAAACCGGATCCTGTTGGTCCTGTGGAAAAACACAAACAGAACCTCGTGCCCATGTTAGCACGGGATCAGGCCCGCGCCAGAGCCCTGTCAAAATATCTTTCCATTTTACCATTCCTTTTGTTAGACCTTGAGTCTTGTTATGCCTGTCCGCCGCAGACAGGCCTTGAGCATCCAAATTTAAAAAATTAATAGTGAATAAAGTAAGAGAAAGCCTTTCCTTAGGGGTACGGCCATGGCCAATTCCCCCTTTTTGTTTTTGTAAAGTCTCCGTTAGCGTGTGATGTGCACGTTCTACGATGCCTTGACCTTGAGGGTTATAGGGCAACCCATGAAGAAGTTGAACATCCATTGCTTTGCAAATGGAGAAAAATTGATTTCCTGCATATGCAGGACCATTATCAGTTTTAAGCTGTTTTGGTTTGCCCCAAGCCGCCCACGCCTCTAGGCAGTGGGTAATAACCTGATGTGCCTTTTCTCCAGTCATAGGGGAGGCATATATAATGCCAGAGCATGTGTCTACAGAAACATGCACGAATTTCTGGCGTCCAAATTCAGGTACATGGGTAACATCCATTTGCCATATTTTAAGAGGCAAAAGGCCTTGAGGATTAACACCAACACTAGGTAAGTGGTAATAAATTACACAATGAGGGCAATCTAAAACTATTTGTCGGGCATCCACACGGGAAAGTTGAAATTGTTTTTGTAAAGCTTTTGAGTTAACATGAAAGTTATTATGAAAAGTTTTTGCTCTATCCAAATTTGAACTAAAAAAAAATCCAATCTTGACGGGTATAACAATCAACAATATCATTGCCTTCGCTTAAAGGGCCAGGCAGACCAGTATGGGCACGAATATGTAAGGGATAGAAAGGGTGTTGTCGTTGCCAAAGCAATCGTTGTAAGCGACAAAACAAATATCCAACAGGAGAGGCCTGTTTAATTGGCCCTGCAGCCTCCAAGACTCTTAAAGCATTTATAACATAAACAGAGTTTGAAATTAAATTAAAAGGAAAAGGACAGGTTTGAAACACTTTTACAACAATTTGTAGTTCCACTAATTGTTGAGCACTGGCTTGAAACTGGTGGCGGACTGGGTCATGGCCTTCCACCATGTACACGCCGCATCCCGTTTTAGAGCCATCGGTAAAAATATTGCAAGCTCTAGCAAGGGGATTTAAGGAGGTAACTTTAGGAAAAACTACAGGATGTTCTTTTAGAAAATTTAACAGGGGATGTTTTGGAAAATGGTTATCTATCTGTCCTTTAAAACTACATTGTAAGACTGCCCAATCATCTACAGTAGCACATAATGTTTGTACTTGATGATTAGTATATGGAACAATAATGAAGCATGGAGCATTGCCAAAATGTTGGATGCACTGCTGAACCCCCAACAACGCCAGACTGGCTACCGCGGCAGGGTAATACTCAATGGATTTTGCCGGAGAAACTTTTGGGTAAATCCAAAGCAATGGGCCATCTTGCCATAAAAGCCCTGAAGATTGAACACATGTAGGGAGAATACACAAAGTAATTGGCTCACCTTCCTTAACTCTTTTTAACCATGCCTTTTGTAACTCATGCTCTACCTTTCGTAGTGAATCACGTGCCTCATCCGTAAACTGTCTTGGAGAATCTAATGCAGAGTCTCCTTGTAGCATGTTATATAAGGGCTTAAGTTCATAATTTGGCAGCTTTAAATAACATTGGATCCAATTAATGTCTCCCAATAATTTTTGATAATCATTCAGGGTTTTTAAATGATCCTTCCTCAATTCTACCTTTTGGGGTACAATATGAGATTTATGTATGGTAGCCCCTAAATATTCAACAACAGAGTGTTGTTGTACTTTCTCAGGGGCAATAAACAAGCTTTTAGCATTTAACAGCTTGTTAAGTTCCTCATAAGCTTTATGTAGTAATTGCTCTGATTTAGAGGCCAACAAAATATCATCCATATAATGAATGCAGCGCACCTTGGGATATTTTTGTCTAAGCGGCTTAAGAGCCTCGGTCACAAATAACTGACACATGGTTGGACTGTTTGTCATGCCCTCGGGAAGTACTACCCATTCGTACCTTTTGTCTGGTTCCTCATGATTGCAGGAAGGGAGGGTAAAAGCAAAACGTTCAGTGTCCCTAGCAAATAATGGAATAGAAAAGAAACAATCCTTTATGTCAATGACTATAACAGGCCAATTTTCAGGTAGGGAAGAAAGAAGCGGTAAGCCCCTCTGAACTGGACCCATAATTTGCATTTGTCCATTGATTGCACTCAAGTCATGTAGCAATCTCCACTTTCCGGATTTCCTTTTTATTACAAAAATAGGAGTATTCCAAGGAGAAACAGAAGGCTTAAGGTGCCCCAGTTCTACCTGTTCTTGTACTAGAGTTTGAGCAGCAGCAAGTTTTTCCAAGGGCAGTGGCCACTGAGGCACCCATACTGGATCCCCCGTCTTCCAAACTATGGGAATGCCCGCCCCAGTGGCCGCTATGAAAAACCCAGTCCCTGTTTGTCTAACTTTTGTTCGTGAGTCTATGAAACTTAAATCTTTCTACTATCCTACTATATCAATCAAGAAATTCAAAACACTTAGGATCCAATTAAAACTAATCAAAATTTGTGTTTGAGTTATAGGAAACTTACATTCAAAATCAACCTGAATCCAAGCATTTTTTCCTCAAGTTCCTGAGCAGAAACTTCTAAAATAAAGTCATTAGAAAGCTGACAGCAGAAGAGTCAATTTAAGAAAGGGAATTATAAGCTATTACTGGCCTACTGAATTTAAAGAACTTCTAGCTTTTATTTCTAATTAGGTATGAAAGAAAATAGGCCTGCAGTTTGGTTATGTTTTGTCCAAATACAATGCTAATTTAATAGATCCTTTAAATATCTAAATGCTAGTTACAAGGTATGACAATGATGAACAGTAAAATATAACTCTTTCAAATATGATTCTCAGCGGCCCCTATGAAAAACCCAGCCCATGCCTATCAAGTTTTCGGTGGGCATCAATAGGATCTTTACAGCCTTGCAAGTTTTTTCCCAGTCCTTGCCCTGGGCAGTAGCCCATTTGTAACAACATTTCCTTTGAGGTAAGGCTCCCAGACACTATGAACCAAGGAGCTACAATGTTGCATTCCTCAAGGAACCTCCGTAAAGTATCCTTTTTTAACTTTAGTCCTTTTGAGCATAGCAGCTCTTCCAGGGCCAGAAATATTGGATGTGACGTGGCGGCGCCCATCTTAGTTGTTTTTTGTTTTTTGTTTTTTGTTTTTGTTACTTTCACTTTAGGCCTCTATTTTATTTCTTCCCGTGTTTCCGCTCTCTCTTTTATCTACTGAGATGAGCAAAAAATCCCTCCTGCTTTTATCGCGGATCCCCTCTTACCTGGGAACTTACCCCCGCTCTTGTCGCGGATTCCCCCTTTTCCTGGGAATTTACCGGTGCACCACCCTGACCGCTGAAAGTTCTGAATCCTGTCGAGCCCCACGTTGGGCGCCACTTGTCGCGACTGCCTCGACCCGCAAGGATGACGCGACAACAGGTTCTTCTTTCAGGCGGTTTATTCAGGACCTTGTTTACAGCTTCTTTTCTCCTACTTCTCTCCTGCCCGCTTCTTCCTGCTTCTTCCTGCTTCTCCTTCCCATCGGCCCCCGCGCTCCAGTTATAAGCCTCCTGGATGGCCAATCCTGAAGCGCCACGTGGCATATACTGATAGGGCTGCAAACACAGAAGCAAACTAGGAGCCAAGTCATAGCTATATAAGGAGTTGTTTTTTACAGAGAGCACTCGTCACCAGGAAGACGGAAGGCAGGAGCCCGCGCCATCTTAGGTCGGAGCCACGCCACACGGCCCCGCCATTTTAGCTACAATGTTGCTTTTGTGGCAGTCTTTTGGTTGCAGCTCCGCAGCTCTCCACAGGTGAGGTTGAGGGTTAGGGTGAGGGTTAGGGTTAGTGTGAGGGTTTGGTTGAGGGTGAAGGTAAGGGTTAGGGTGAGGGTTAGGATGAGTGTGAGGGTTAGGGGTAGGGTTAGGGTGAGTGTCATGGGGAGGTTTAGGGTTAGGGTTAGGGTTAGGGTGAGGTTTAGGGTGAGGGTGAGGGTGAGGTTGAGGGTGAGGGTTAGGATTATGGTGAGGGTTAGGGTGATGGTGAGTGTTAGGTTTAGCATTAGGGTTAGGCTTAGGGTGAGGCTTAGGGTGAGGCTTAGGTTTAGAGTAAGGGCTAGGGTGAGGGTGAGGGTTAGGGTTAGGGTTAGGGATAAGGTGAGGATTAGTGTTAGGGTTAGGGTTAGGGTGAGCATTAGCCTGAGGGTTAGGGTTAGGGGTAGGGTGAGGGTAAGCATTAGGGTGAGGATAAAGGTGAGGGTGAGTTTTAGGATTAGCATTAGGGTTAAGGTGAGGGTGAGGGTTAGGATTAGGTTTAGGTTTAGGGTGAGGGCAGGGTGAAGGTGAGGGTGAGTGTTAGGGCTAGGATTAGAGTTTGGATTACTCTGATGGTGAGGGTTACGGTGAGGGTCATGGATAGTGTTAGGGTTAGGGTTAGGGTTAGGGTGAAGTTTAGGGTTATGGTTAGGGTTATGTTTAGTTTGAGGATTAGAGTTATGGTTATCTTTAGAGTTAGGGTGAGGGTAAATGTTAGGGTGAGTTTTATGGTGAGGGTTAGGGTTAGGGTTAAGCTGAGGGTGAGGGTCAGGTTGAGTGTTAGGGTTAGGGTGAGGTTTAGGGTTAGGGTGAGTGTTAGTTTTAGGGTTAGGGTTACAATGAGGGTGAGGGTTAGGGTGAGGGTGAGGGGTAGGTTTAGGGTTAGGGTGAGGTTTAGGTTTAGTGTGAGGGTTATGGTTAGGGTTAGCTTTAGGGTGAGGGTGAGGGTAAAGTTTAGGGTGAGAGTGAGGGTTAGGGTTAGGGGTATGGTTAGGCTTACGGTTAGGGTGTGGCTGAGGGTTAGGGTGAGGGTGAGGGTGAGCGTTAGGGTTAGGATTAGGTTGAGGGTTAGGGTTAGGTTGAGGGTTAGCGGTAGGGTGAGTGTGAGGGTGTGGGTGAGGGTGAGGGTTAGGTTTAGGTATAGAGTTAGGGTTAGGGTTAGGCTGAAGGTGAGGGTGAGTGTGAGGATGAGGGTTAGGGTTAGGGTGAGGGTTAGGTTTACTGTGACGGTTTGGTTGAGGGTGAAATTTAGGGTTAGGGTTAGGGTTAGGATAAGATTGAGGGCTAGGGTGATGTTGAGTGTTAGGTTAGCGTTAGTTAGGGTGAGGGTTAGGGTTAGGGTTAGGGTGAGGGTTAGTGTGAGTGGTATAGCTAGCTTTAGGGTGAGTGTTAGGTTTAGTGTGAGGGTTAGGGTTAGGTTTAGAGTTAGGGTGAGGGTAATTGTTAGGGTGAGGTTTAGGGTGAGAGTGAGGGTTAGGGTTATCGTGAGTGTTAAGGTGAGGGTGAGGGTAAGGGTGAGGGTGAGGGTGAGGTTAATGTGAGGATGAGGGTTAGGGTTAGGGTTAGGGTTATAGTTAGGGTGAGGGTGAGGGTGTGGTTTAGGGTTAGGATTAGGGTTAGGGTTGGGGTTAGACTGAGGTTGAGCTTGAGCCTGAGGGTTAGGGTGAGGGTGAGGGTTAGGTTTAGCGTTAGGGTTAGGGTCAGAGTTAGGGTTAGAGTTAGGGTTAGCATTAGGTTGAGGGGTAGGTTTAGGGTAAGGGTGAGGATTAGGGTTAGTGTGCGGGTTAGAGTTAGGTTTAGGGTGAGGGTAAGGGTTAGGGTGAGGGTTTGGGTGAGGGTGAGGGGTAGGGGTAGGAGTAGGGTTAGGGGGAGGGTTAGGTTGAGGGTTAGAATTTGGGTTAGGGTTAGCGTGAGGGTTAGGGTTACGTTTAGGGTTAGGGTGAGGGTTACGGTGAGGATGATGGTAAGGGTAAAAGTGAGGTATAGGCTGAGGTTGAGGTTTATTGTGAGGGTTAGGGTTAGGTTTGGGGTTAGGGTAAGGGTTAGGGTTAGGGTCAGGGTGAGGGTTAGATTGAGGATTAAGGTTAGGGTTAGTGTGAGTTTTAGGGTGAGGATGAGGGTTAGGTTTACGGTGAGGGTGAGAGTTAGAAATAGGGCTAGGGTCAGGGCTAGGGTGAGGGTGAGTGTTAGGGTTAGGGTTAGGGTTATGGTGAGGTTTAGGATTAGGGTGAGGGGTAGGGTTAGTGTGAGGGTTAGTGTTAGGGTTAGGGTTAGTGTTAGGGTGAAGGTAAGTGTTCGGGTGAGGGTTAGGTTCAGGGTGAGGGTTAGGTTCAGGGTGAGGGTTATGGTTAGGGTTAGGTTAGTGTTAGGGTTATTGTTAGGGTTAGGGTTATGGTTACTGTTACGGTGAGTGTCAGGGTGAGAGTTCGGTTAGGTTGAGGTTTATTGTTTGGGTTAGGGTTAGAGTTAGGTTTAAGGTGAGGGTGAGGTTTAGGGGTAGAGTTAGGGTTAGGGTGAGGGTTAGGGTTAGGGTTAGGTTTAGAGTACGGGTTAGGGTGGGGTTGAAGGTAAGGGTAAATTTGAGGGTTAGGCTAAGGGTGAGGGTTACAGTAAGGGTGAGGGTTAGGGTTAGGTTTAGGGTGAGGGTGAGGGTTAGATTGAGGATTAGTGTTCGGGTTAGTGTGAGGTTTAGGGTGAGGATGAGGGTTAGGGTTAGTGTTACGTTGAGGTTTACGGTTATGGTGATGCTTAGGGTTAGTGTGAGCGTTAGTGTTAGCGTTAGGGTTTATGTTAGGGTGAGGGTAAGTGTTAGGGTGAGGTTTAGGGTGAGGGTTATGGTTAGGGTGAGGGTGAGGGTTAGGGTTAGGGTTATTGTTAGGGTTAGAGTTAGGGTTAGGGTTATGGTTAGGGTTAGGGTTAGGG
The DNA here is from genome assembly GCF_024711535.1 of Dipodomys merriami. Taxonomy (NCBI): domain Eukaryota; kingdom Metazoa; phylum Chordata; class Mammalia; order Rodentia; family Heteromyidae; genus Dipodomys; species Dipodomys merriami. The sequence goes on along the minus strand of NW_027206053.1, from coordinate 768,162 downwards.
TTAGGGTTAGGATGAGGTTTAGTTTTAGGATTATGGTTAGAGTTAAGTTTAGGGTGAGGGTGAGATTTAGTGTTAAAATTAGGGTTAGTGTTAGTTTTAGGGTTAGGGTGAGGGTTAGGTTTAGGGTTAGGCTTAGGCTTAGGCTTAGGCCGAGCATGAGGGTGAGGGTTAGGGTTCGGATTAGGGTGAAGGTTAGATTGAGGTTTAGGGTTAGGATTAGGGTAAGGGTGCGTTCTAGGGTTAGGGTTAGGGTGAGGGCTAGGGTTAGGGATAGGGTTTAGGATTAGAGTTAGGGTAAGGGTGATTGTGAGGATTAGGCTAAGTGTTAGGCTTAGAGTTAGGGTGAGGATTAGGGTTAGGGTTTGGGTTAGGGTGATGTTGAGGCTGAGGATTAGGGTTAGGTTTACGGTTAGGTTTAGGGTTAGGGTTAGTGTTAGTGTTAGTGTTAGGGTTAGGGTTATGGTGAGGGTTAGGGTTAGAGTTAGGCTTAGGCTTAGGCTTAGTGTTACGATGAGGGTGAGGGTGGGGTTGAGGATTAGAGATAGGGTTAGGGTTAGGCTTAGGGTTAGTGTTAGTGTTTGGGTGAGTGTTTGGGTTATTGTGAGAGTTATGGTTAGGGTGAGGGTTAGGATAAGGATTAGGGTTATTGTTAGGGTTAGGTTTAGGGATTCGGTTACGGTGAGGGTGAGGGTGAGGGTGAGGGTTAGGGTTAGGGTTAGGGCGAGGTTTAGGGTTTGGGTTAGGGTTAGAGTGAGGGTTAGGGTGAGTGTGAGGTTTAGGGTTAGAGTTAGGATTAAGGTGAAGGTTAGGTTGAGGTTTAGGGTTAGGGTTAGTGTTAGGGTAAGGGTTAGGGTGAGAGTTAGGGGGAGGTTTAGGATTACAGTTAGGGTTAGGTTTATGGTTAGTGTTAACCTTAGGGTTAGGGTGAGGGTGAGGTTTATGTTTAGAATTTGGGTGAGGCTGAGGGTCAGGGTGAGGGTTAGGATTAGGGTTAGGGTTAGGGTGAGTGTGAGGGTTAGGGTTAGGGTTGGGGTTAGCATTAGATATAGGCTGAGGGTGAGGGTGAGGGTGAGGGTAAGGGTTAGTTTGATGGTTAGGGTTAGGGTTAAGGTGAAGTTTAGTGTTAGGGTTAGTGTTAGAGTTAGGGTTAGTGTGAGGGTTAGGTTTAGGGGTAGATTTAGGGTTAGGGTGAGGATTTGGTTGAGTGTTATGGTTAGGGTGAGGGTTAGGGGGGAGGTGAAGGTAAGGGTATACATGACGGTTAGGCTGTGTGTGAGGGATATGTCAAGGGTGAGGGTTAGGTTTAGGGTGAGGTTTAGGGTTAGGGTTAGTGTGAGATTAAGGGTTCGGGTTAAGTTTACGGTTAGGGTTAGGGTTAGGGTAAGTGTTACGGTGAGGCTGAGGGTTAGTGTCAGTTTGAGAGTTAGGGTTAAGATTAGGGTTAGGGTGAGGGTTAGGGTTAGGGCTAATGTTAGGGTGAGGGTTAGGGTTACGATTAGGGTTAGGGTGAAGGCTAGGGGTGGGTGAGGTTTAAGGTTAGGGTTAGCGTGAGGTTTACGGTTAGGGTTAGGGTGAGGGTTAGGGTGAGGTTGAGGTTTAGGGTTAGAGTTAAAATTAGTGTGAGGCTCAGTTTGAGGGTTAGGGTTAGGGTTAGTGTTAGAGTTAAGGTTAGGTTGAGGGTTAGGTTGTGGGTGAGGGTTAGGCTTAGGGTTAGGATTAGGATTAGGTTTAGGCTTAGGGTAAGGGTGAGGGTTAGGTTTAGTGTTAGGGCTAGGGTTAGGTTTAGAGTGAGAGTTAGGGTTCGGTTGAGTTTACGGTTAGGGTGAAGGTTACCGTTAGGGTTAAGGTTAGTGTGAGCGTTAGGATTAGGTTGAGGTTTAGGGTTAGGATTAGGGTTAGGGTGAGTGTTAAGGTTAGGGTTAGGGTGTGTGAAGGATGAGGATTAGGGTTTGCGTGAGGGCTAGGGTGAGGGTGAGGGTTAGGGTTAGGGTTAGGGTTAGGATGAGTTTTAGGGTGAGGGTTAGTTTTAGTTTTAGGGTTATGTTTATGGTTAGGTTTAGGATTAGGGTTATGGTGAGGGTTAGGTTGAGGATTAGGTTTAAGGTGAGGGTGAGGGTTAGGGTTAGGGTGAGGGTTAGGGTTAGGACTAGGGTTAGGGTTAGGGTGAGTGTAAGGATTATGGTTGGGGTTAGGGTTAGGGTTAGGTTTAGGGTTAGGATTAGGGTTAGGGTGACGGTGAAGTTTAGGGTTAGGGTTAGGGTTAGTTGGAGGGTTAGGTCGGGGGTTAAGATTACGGTTAGTGTCAGGGTTAAGGTTAGGGTGAGGGTTAGGTTGAGGTTTAGGTTTATGGTTAGGGTTAGTGTTAGGTTTAGGGTTAAGGTGAGGGTGAGGGTTAGGGTTAGACTTAGGTTTAGGGTTAGGCTTAGGGTGAGGGTGGAGGTGAGGATTAGGGTTAGGGTGATGATTAGGGTTAGGATTCGGGTGAGGGTTAGTATGAGGGTTAGGGTTAGGATTAGGGTTAGGGTGAGGGCTAGGTTGAGGTTGAAGTTTAGGTTAAGGGTTAGGCTTAGGCTTAGTGTTAGGCTGAGAGTGAGGTTGAAAGTGAGGGTTATGGTTAGGATGATGGTTAGGTTTACAGTTAGGGTGAGGGTTAGGATGAGTTTTAGGGTTAGGGTGAGGATGATGGTAAGGGTAAAGGTGAGGTTTAGGGTAAGCGTGAGGGTTAAGATATGGGTGAGGTTAGGTTTAGGTTTAGGGTAAGGGTAAGAGTAAGGGTTAGGGTAAGGGTCAGGGTGAGGGTTAGATTGAGGATTAGGGTTAGGGTTAGTGTGAGGTTTAGAGTGAGGATGAAGGTTAGGGTTAGGGTGAGGTTGAGGGTTAGAATTAGGGTTAGAGTGAGGGCTAGGGTGAGGGTGAGGATTAGGATTAGGGTTAGGGTCAGTGTGAGGTTTAGAATTAGGGTGAGGGTTAGGGTTAGTGTGAGGGTTAGTGTTAGGTTTAGGGTTAGTGTTAGGGTGAGGGTAAGTGTTAGCGTGAGGGTTAGGGTTAGGGTGAGGGTTATGGTTAGGGTGAGGTTTTGGGTTAAGGTTAGGGTTATTGTTAGGGTTAGGTTTAGGGTTAGGGTTACGGTTACAGTGAGGGTTAGGGTGAGGTTTAGGTTTAGGGTTAGGATGAGGTTTAGGTTTAGGGTTACACTTAGACTTAGGGTTAGGGTGAGGGTGAGATTTAGGGTTAGAATTAGGGTTAGTGTTAGTGTTAGGGTTAGGGTGAGGGTTAGGGTTAGGCTTAGGCTTAGGCTTAGGCTTAGGTCGAGCATGAGGTTGAGGTTTAGGGTTCGGGTTAGCCTGAGGGTTAGGATTACCGATAGGGTGAGGGTTAAGATGAGGTTTATGGTTAGGTTTAGGGGAACGGTGAGGGCTAGGGTGAGGGTTAGGGTGAGGGCTAGATTTAGGGATAGGGTTATTTTTAGGATTACGGTTAGGGTGAGGGTGAGTTTGAGGGTTAGGTTTAGGCTTAGGGTTAGGCTTAGACTTAAGGTGAGGATTAGGGTTAGGGCTTGTGTTATGGTGAGGTTGAGGCTGAGGATTAGTGTTTGGTTTAGGGTTAGGTTTAGGGTTAGGGTTAGTGTTAGTGTTAGGGTTAGGGTTATGGTGAGGATTAAGGTTAGGGTTAGGGTTAGGGTTAGCCTTACTGTTAGGCTGAGGGTGAGTTTGGCCGTGAGGATTAGAGTTAGGGTTAGGGTTAGGCTTACAGTTAGTGTTAAGGTTAGGGTTAAGTTTACAGTTAGGTTGAGGCTGAGGGTGACGGTTATGGTTAATGTTATGATTAGGGTTGGGATTAGTGTTATATTTAGGGTTAGGGTTAGGGTTACTGTGAGGTTGAGGGTGAGGGTGATGGTTAGGGTTTGGGTGAGGTTTAGGGTTAGGTTTAGGGTTAGGGTTAGGGTGAGTGTGAGGGTTAGGGTTAGGGTTAGGTTTATGGTTATAGTTAGGCTGAGGATGAGGGTGAGGATCAGGGTGAGGGTTAGGGTGAGGGTGAGGGTTAGTGTTAGGGTGAGAGTTAGGGTTAGGTTAAGTTTAGGTTTAGGGTGAGGGTTAGGGTTAGGTTTAGGGTGAGCATTATGGTTAGAGTTAGGTTGAGGGTTAGGGTTAGGGTAAGGATGAGATTAAGGGTTAGGGTTAGGGTGAGGGTTTGGATGATGATTAGGGTTAAGATTAGGGTTAGGGTAGGGCTACGATGAGGGTGAGGATTAATCTTAGTGTTAGGTTAAGATTTAGGTTTAGGGTTAGGGTTAGGGTGAGGGTGAGGATGAGGGTTAGGGTTACGGTGAGGGTGAGGGTTAGGGTTAGGGTGAGGGTTAGGGTTAGGATTATTGTTAGGGTGAGGTTGAATGTTAGCATTAGTGTTAGGGTTAGGATTAATGTTATTGTTAGGGTTAGGGTTAGAGTTATGGTGAGGTTGAGGGTTAGGGTCGGCGTTACGTTTAGGGTTAGGTTCAGGTTTAGTTTTAGAGTTAGGATTAGGGTTAGGGTGAGGGTGATGTATATGGTTACATTTAGGTTTAGTTGGAGAGTTAGGTCGAGGGTTAGGGTTAGGCTTAGTGTTAGGGTTAAGGTTAGGGTGAGGGTTAGGTTGAGGTTTAGGTTTAGGGTTAGGGTTAGGGCTAGGATTAGGGTTAGGGTGAGGGTGAGTGTGAGGTTTGGGGTTAGAGTTAGGCTTAGGCTTAGGGTTAGGCTGAGGGTGAGGGTGGAGGTGAGGGTTAGGCTGATGGTTAGAGTTAGGGTTATGGTGAGGGTTAGTGTTAGGGTTAGGTTTAGAGTTAGAGTTAGGGTGAGGATGAGGTTTAGGGGTAGAGTTAGGGTTAGGGTGAGGGTTAGCGTTAGAGTGAGGGTTAGTGTTAGCGTTAGTGTGAAGTTTAGGGTGAAGATGAGGGTTAGGGTTAGGCTGAAGGCTAGGGAGAGGGTTAGGTTTAGGGTTAGTGTTAGTGTGAGGTTTAGGGTTAGGGTGATGGTTAGGGTTAGTGTGAGGGTTAGTGTTAGGGTTAGGGTTAGTGTTAGGGTGAGGGTAAATGTTAGGGTGAGGGTTAGGATTATGGGGAGGGTTAGGATGAGGGTTAGGGTTAGGATTAGGGTTAGGTTGAGGGTGAGTGTGGGTATTAGGGTTACGTTTAGGGTTAGAATTAGGTTTAGGCTGAGGGTGAGGTTGAGGGTGAGGGTTAGGGTTAGGTTGAGTGTTAGGCTAAGGGTTAGGGGGAGGTTTAGGAAGAGGGTTAGGGTTAGGTTTAGGGTTGGGTGAGGGCTAGGTTGAGGGTGAGGTTTAGGTTAGGGTTATGGTGAGCTTTAGGGTTAGGGTAAGGTTGAGAGTTAGGGTTCGGGTTAAGTTTAGGGTTAGGTTGAGGGTTACGTTAAAGGTTACAGTGAGAGTGAGGGTTAGGGTTAGGTTGAGGGTTAGGGTTCGGATTAGAGTTAGGTTGAGGGTGAGGGTGAGGGTTAGGGTTAGGGTTAGGGTTAGACTTAGGGTTAGACTGAGGGTGAGGGTCAGGGTGCGGGTTAGGGTTAGTGTAAGGGTTAGGGTTAGGTTTAGGGTGAGAGTTAGGGTTTGGTTAAGTTGCGGGTTAGTGTGAGGGTTAGGGTTAGGGTTACGGTGTGTGTGAGGGTTAGGGTAAGGTTGAGGGTTAGGGTTAGGATTAGGGTTAGGGTGAAGGTAAGGATGAGGATTAGGGTTAGGATTAGGGTTAGGGTCAGGGCTAGGGTGAGGGTGAGGGTTAGGGTTAGTGTTAGATTAAGGTTTAGGGTTAGGGTTAGGGTTAGGGTGAGGGTTAGGTTAAGGGTTAAGGTTACGGTGAGTGTGAGGGTTAGGATTAGGGTTAGTGTGAGGGTGAGTGTTAGGAATAGGGTTAGATTTAGGGTTAGGGTTAGGTTTAGCTTTAGGATAAGGGTTAGGGTGAGGGTGAGGTTTAGGGTTAGATATAGTGTTAGTTGGAGGTTTAGGTCGTGGGTTAAGGTTAGGGTTAGTGTTAGGGTTAAGGTTAGGGTGAGGGTTAGGTTGAGGTTTATTGTTAAGGTTATTGTTATGGTTAGGATTAGGGTTAGCATGAGGGTTAGGTTTAGGGTTAGGGTGAAGCTGAGGGTGAGGGTGAGGGTTAGGGTGAGTGTTAGGTTTAGGATTAGGGTTAGGGTGAGGGTGAGTGTTAGGCTTATGGTTAAGGTTAGGGTTAGGATTAGGGTTAGGAATAGGGTTAGGGTGAGGATGAAGTATAGGGTTAGGGTTAGGGTTAGTTGGAGGGTTAGGGTGAGGTTGAGGGCTAGGGTAAGGGTTAGGCTTAGGCTTAGGGTTAGGCTGAGAGTGAGGTTGAGGGTGAGTGTTAGGGTTAGGATGATGGTTAGGTTTACAGTTAGGGTGAGGGTTAGGATGAGGTTTATGGTTAGGGTGAGGGTTAGGGTGAGGATGATGGTAAGGGCAAAGGTGAGGTTTAGGCTGAGGGTGAGAGTTAGGATTAGGGTGATGGTTAGGGTTAGAGTGAGGCTTAGTGTTAGGGTTAGTGTGAAGTTTAGGGTTAGGATGAGTGTTAGGTTTAGGGTGAGGGCTAGGGACAGGGTGAGGTTTAGGGTTAGTGTTCGGGTGAGGGTAAGTGTTAGGGTGAGGGTTAGGATTATGGGGAGGGTTAGGATGAGGGTTAGGGTTAGGATTAGGGTTAGATTGAGGGTGAGTGTGGGTATTAGGGTTACGTTTAGGGTTAGGCTTAGGTTTAGGCTGAGGGTGAGGTTGAGGGTGAGGGTTAGGGTTAGGTTGAGTGTTAGGCTAAGGGTTAGGGGGAGGTTTAGGAAGAGTGTTAGGGTTAGGTTTAGGGTTGGGTGAGGGCTAGGTTGAGGGTGAGGTTTAGGTTAGGGTTATGGTGAGCTTTAGGGTTAGGGTAAGGTTGAGAGTTAGGGTTCGGGTTAAGTTTAGGGTTAGGTTGAGGGTTACATTAAAGGTTACAGTGAGGGTGAAGGTTAGGGTTATGTTGACGGTTAGGGTTCGGATTAGAGTTAGGGTGAGGGTGAGGGTGAGGGTTAGGGTTAGGGTTAGGGTTAGCCTTAGGGTTAGACTGAGGGTGAGGGTCAGGGTGCGGGTTAGGGTTAGTGTAAGGGTTAGGGTTAGGTTTAGGGTGAGAGTTAGGGTTTGGTTAAGTTGCGGGTTAGTGTGAGGGTTAGGGTTAGGGTTACGGTGTGTGTGAGTGTTAGGGTAAGGTTGAGGGTTAGGGTTAGGATTAGGGTTAGGGTGAAGGTAAGGATGAGGATTAGGGTTAGGATTAGGGTTAGGGTCAGGGCTAGGGTGAGGGTGAGGGTTAGGGTTAGTGTTAGATTAAGGTTTAGGGTTAGGGTTAGGGTTAGGGTGAGGGTTAGGTTAAGGGTTAAGGTTACGGTGAGTGTGAGGGTTAGGATTAGGGTTAGTGTGAGGGTGAGTGTTAGGAATAGGGTTAGGTTTAGGGTTAGGGTTAAGTTTAGCTTTAGGATAAGGGTTAGGGTGAGGGTGAGGTTTAGGGTTAGATATAGTGTTAGTTGGAGGTTTAGGTCGTGGGTTAAGGTTAGGGTTAGTGTTAGGGTTAAGGTTAGGGTAAGGGTTAGGTTGAGGTTTATTGTTAAGGTTATTGTTATAGTTAGGATTAGGGTTAGCATGAGGGTTAGGTTGAGGATTAGGGTTAAGGTGAGGGGGAGTGTTATGGTTAGGGTGAGTTTTAGGGTTAGGATTAGGGTTAGGGTGAGGGTGAGTGTTAGGATTATGGTTAAGGTTAGGGTTAGGATTAGGGTTAGGAATAGGGTTAGGGTGAGGATGAAGTATAGGGTTAGGGTTAGGGTTAGTTGGAGGTTTAGGTCGTTGTTTAAGATTACGGTTAGTGTGAGGGTTAAGGTTAGGGTGAGGGTTAGGTTGAGGTTTAGGGTTATCGTTAGGGTTAGTGTTAGGTTTAGGGTTAGGGTGAAGGTGAGGGTGAGGGTGAGGGTTAGGGTTAGACTTAGGTTTAGAGTTAGGCTTAGGGTGAGGGTGGAGATGAGGATTAGGGTTAGGGTGATGATTAGGGTTAGGGTTAGGGTGAGGGTTAGTATGAGGTTTAGGGGTAGGATTAGGGTTAGGGTGAGGGCTAGGGTGAGGTTGAGGGCTAGGGTAAGGGTTAGGCTTAGGCTTAGGGTTAGGCTGAGAGTGAGGTTGAGGGTGAGTGTTAGGGTTAGGATGATGGTTAGGTTTACAGTTAGGGTGAGGGTTAGGGTGAGGATGATGGTTAGGTTTACAGTTAGGGTGAGGGTTAGGATGAGGTTTATGGTTAGGGTGAGGGTTAGGGGGAGGATGATGGTAAGGACAAAGGTGAGGTTTAGGCTGAAGGTGTGAGTTAGGATTAGGGTGAGGGTTAGCGTTACAGTGAGGCTTAGTTTTAGGGTTAGTGTGAAGTTTAGGGTTAGGATGAGTGTTAGGTTTAGGGTGAGGGCTAGGGACAGGGTGAGGTTTAGGGTTAGTGTTCGGGTGAGGGTAAGTGTTAGGATTATGAGGATGGTTAGGATGAGGGTTAGAGTTAGGATTAGTGTTAGGGTGAGGGTGAGTGTGGGTGTTAGGTTTAGGTTTAGGGTTAGGCTTAGGTTTAGGCTGAGGGTGAGTTTGACGTTGAGGGTTAGGGTTAGGGTGAGGGTTAGGGTAAGGGTTAGGGGGAGGGTTAGTAAGAGGGTTAGGGTTAGGATTAGGGTTGGGTGAGGGCTAGGTTGAGGGTGAGGTTTAGGTTAAGGTTATGGTGAGGTTTAGGGTTAGGGTAAGGTTGAGAGTTAGGGTTCGGGTTAAGTTTAGGGTTAGGTTGAGGGTTAGGGTAAGGGTTACAGTGAGGGTGAGGGTTAGGGTTCAGTTTATAGTTACGGTGAGGGTGAGGGTGAGGATTAGGGTTAGTGTGAATGTGAGGGTTTGGATGAGGGTTAGGGTTAGGATTAGGGTTAGTGTGAGGTTGAGGATTAGGATTAGTTTTAGGGTAAGGTTTAGGGTTAGGGTTAGGTTGAGGGTTAAGGTTAGGGTTAGGGTTAGGGGTGAGGTAGAGTGTTGGCATTAATGCTGGGGTTAGGGTTAGGGTTAGGTTTAGGGTTAGGATTACAGTTATTTTTAGGGTTAGGGTTAGAGTTATGGTGAGGTTGAGGGTTAGGTTGAGGTTTAGGTTTAGGTTTAGGGTTAGGGTTAGGATTAGGGTTAGGTTGAGGGTGAGTGTGAGGTTTAGGGTTAGGGTTAGGCTTAGGCTTAGCGTTAGGCTGAGGGTGAGGGTGGGTGTGAGGATTAGGGTTAGGGTGATGGTTAGGGTTAGGGTTAGGGGGAGGGTTAGTGTTAGTGTTAGGGTTAGAGTTAGGGTTAGGTTTAGGGTTAGAGTGAGGGTTAGCGTGGGGCTGAAGGTAAAGGTAAAGGTAAGGGTTAGGCTGAGAGTGAGGGTTACACTAAGGGTGAGGGTTAAGGTTAGGGTTAGAGTTAGGGTTAGGGTTAGGGTGAGGGTGAGGGTTAGATTGAGATTAGTGTTAGGGTTAGTGTGAAGTTTAGGGTGAGGATGAGGGTTAGGGTTAGGGAGAGGGCTAGGGATAGGGTGAGGTTTAGGGTTAGTGTTATTGTGAAGTTTTGGGTTAGGGTGATGGTTAGGGTTAGTGTGAGTGTTAGTGTTAGGGTTAGGGTTAGTGTTAGGGTGAGGGTAAGTGTTAGGGTGAGGGTTAGGGTTAGGGTGAATGTTATGGTTAGGGTGAGGGTTAGTGTTTGGGTTAGGGTTATTGTTAGCGTTAGGATTAGGGTTACGGTTATAGTGAGGGTGAGGGTGAGGGTGAGGGTGAGGTTATGGTTAGGGCTAGGATGAGGTTTAGGGATAGGGTTAGGATTAGGGTCAGGGTGAGGTTTAGAGTTAGAGTTAGGTTAGATGTGGCTGAGGGTGAGGGTTAGGGTTAGGATTAATTTTAGGGTTAGGCTTAAGGTGAGGGTTAAGTTGAGGGTGAGGGTTAGGGTTAGGGTTAGGAGTAGGATTAGGGTTAGGGTTAGGGTGATTGTGAGGGTTAGGGTTAGGGTTAGGGATTGTCTTAAGGTTAGGCTGAGGTTGAGGGTGAGGGTTATGGGTAGGTTAGGTTTAGGGTTAGGGATAGGGTGAGTGTGAGGATTAGGGTTAGAGTTAGGCTTAGTATTAGATTGAGGGTGAAGGTGTGGGTTAGGGTTAGGGTGAGCCTATGGGGTGGGTTAAGTTGAGGGTTAGGGTTAGGATTAGGGTTAGGGTGAGGATGAGTGTGTGTGTTAGGGTTAGATTTAGGGTTAGGCTTATGTTTAGGTTGAGGGTGAGGTTGTGGGTGAGGGTTAGTGTTAGTGTGAGGGTTTGTGTAAGGGTTAGGAGGAGGGTTAGGAACAGGGTTAGCGTTAGGATTAGGGTTGGGTAAGGGCTAGGGTGAGTGTGAGGTTTAGGGTTAGGGATAGGGTTAGGTTTAGGGTTAGGGTTAGGGTAACGGTGAGAGTTAGGGTTCGTGTAAAGTTTAGGGTTAGGTTGAGGGTTACGGTTCGGTTTAGGGTTAGGGTGAGGGTGAGGGTGAGGGTTAGGGTTAGTGTTAGGGTGAGGGTTAGGATGAGAGTTAGTGTTAGGTTTAGGGTTTTGTTGAGGTCTAACGTGACAGTGAGGGTTAGGATTAGGGTTAGGGTTAGAGTGAGGGTGAGGTTGAGGGTTAGGGTTAGGGTTAGTGTTAGGTTTATGGTTAGGGTGAGGGTTAGGTTGAGGGTGAGGGTTAGGCTTAGGGTTAAGATTGGTTTCAGGGTAAGGGTTAGGGTGAGTGGCAGCTTTATGGTTAGGGTTACGGTTAGGCTTAGGGTTAGGCTGAGGGTGAGGGTGAGGGTGAGGGTTAGGGTTAGTGTGAGGATTAGGGATTGGGTTAGGGTGATAGTTAGGGTTCGGTTATTTTTAGGGTTAGGGTGAGGGTTAGGGTTAGGTTTACGGTGATCATGAGGTTTAGGGTTAGGTTGAGAGTTAGGGTTATGGTTAGGGTTAGGGTGAGGGTTAAGGTTAGGGTTAGTGTGAGGGTAAGGATGAGTATTAGGGTTCGGTTTAGGGTTAGGGTCAAGGCTAGGGTGAGGGTGAGGGTTAGGGATAGTGTTAGATTAAGGTTTAGGTTTAGGGTTAGGGTTAGTGTGAGGGTTAAGTTTAGGGTTTGGGTTACGGTGAGGGTGAGGTTTAGGGTTAAGGTGAGTCTTAGGTTTAGGATTAGGGTAAGCTTGAGGGTGAGTGTTAGGATTATTGTTAGGGTTAGGGTTAGGGTTAGGTTTAGGGTTAGGATTAGTGTTATTGTTATGGTTAGGGTTATAGTTATGGTGAGAATGAGGGTGAGGGAGAGGGTGAGCGTTAGCTTTAGGGTTAGGGTGAGCTTTATGGTTAGGGTTAGGATTAGGGTTAGGATGAGGGTGAGGTTTTGGGTTAGATTTAGGGTTAGTTGGAGGGTTAGGTCCGGGGTTAGGGTTAGGGATTGTGTTAGGGTTAAAGTTAGGGTGAGAGTTAGGTTGAGGTTTAGGGATATGGTTATGGTTTGGTTTAGGTTTAGGGTTAGGGTTAGGGTGAGATTTAGGGTTAGGTTTAGGGTTAGGGTGAGAGTGAGGGTGAGGTTTAGGGTTAGAGTTAGGGTTACGGGGAGGGTTAGGGTTATGGTTTGGGTTAGGGTGAGGGTGGGGCTGAGGGTTAGGGTTAGGTTTAGGGTTAGGTTTAGGGTTAGGGTTAGTGTTAGGGTTACGGTGAGGGTTAGGGTTAGGGTTAGGCTTAGGGTTAGGCTGAGGGTGAGGGTGGGGGTGAGGATTATGATTAGGGTTAGGCTTAGGAGTAGGGTTATTGTTAGTTTAGTGTGGGGGTGAGTATTATGATTAGGGTTAGGCTTAGGGTTAAGGTTATTGTTAGTGTAATCCTTAGGGTTAAGTTTGCTGTGAGGGTGAGGCTGAGTGTGAGGGTTATGGTTATGGTTATGGTTAGGGTTAGGGTTAGAGTTAGAGTTATTGTTAGGGTTGGGTTAGAGTTAGGGTGAGGTTGATGGTGAGGGTGAGGTTTAGGGTTAGGGTGAGTTTTAGGGTGAGGTTTACGGTTAGGGTTAGGGTTAGGGTTAGGGTGAGAGTGCGGTTTAGGTTTAGAGTTAGGTTAGGGGGAAGGATAGTTTGAGGTTTAGGGTTAGGGTTATTGTTAGGGTTAGGGTGAGGTTGAGGGTTAGGTTGAGGTTTAGGGACAGGGTTAGGTTTAGGTTTAGGTTTAGGGTGAGGGTGAGTGTGAGGGTTAGATTGAGGGTTAGGCTTAGGCCTATGGTTAGGCGAAGGGGGAGTTGGAGGTGAGGATTAGGTTTAGGGTGATGCTTATGTTTAGGGTTAGTGTTATTTTTAGGGTTAGGGTTAGAGTTACGGTGAGGGTTAGGGTGCGGGTGAGGGTTAGGCTTAGGGTTAGGGTTAGGCTAAGGGTTAGGCTGAGGGTGAGGGTGAGGGTGAGGGTTAGGGTTAAGGTGAGATTTAGGGTTAAGGTTAGGCTGAGAGTTAATGGTCGGTTATGTTTAGGGTTAGGGTGAGGTTTAGGGTTAGGTTTACAGTGATCGTGAGGTTTAGGGTTAGGTTGAGAGTTAGGGTTAGGTTGAGGGTTAAGGTTAGGTTTAGGGTGAGGGTAAGGATGAGGATAAGGGTTAAGATTAGGGTTAGGGTGAGGGTGAGGGTTAGGGTTAGTGTTAGATTAAGGTTTAGGTTTGGGTTAGTGTTAGGGTGAGGGTTAGGTTGAGGGTTAGGGTTATGATGAGAGTGAGGATTAGGGCTAGGGTGAGGCTTAAGGTTAAGATTAGGATTAGCTTGAGGGTGAGTGTTAGGATTAGGATTACGGTTAGGGTTAGCGTTAGGTTTAGGGTTAGGATTAGTGTTATTGTTAGGGTTAGGGTTAGAGTTATGGTGAGGGTGAGGGTGAGGGTGAGGGTTAGGGTGAGGTTTAGGCTTATGGTTAGGATTAGGGTGAGGGTGAGGTTTAGGGTTAGATTTAGGGTTAGTTGGAAGGTTAGGTCGGGGGTTAGTTTTAGGGTTTGGGTTAAGGTTAGTATTAGGGTTAGGTTGAGGGTGAGTGTGAGGGTTAGGTTTAGGTTTAGCATTAGGCTGAGGGTGAGGGTGGGGGTGAGGATTAGCGTTAGGGTGATGGTTAGGTTTAGGGTTAGGGTGAGTGTTAGAATGAGGGTTAGGATTAGGATTAGGGTTAGGGTGTGGGCTAGGGTGAGGGTGAGGTTTAGGGTAAGGGTTAGGCTTAGGCTTAGGGTTAGGCTGAGCGTGAGGTTGAGGGTGAGGGTGAGGGTTAGGTTTAGGGTGATTTTTAGGTTTATGGTTATTGTGAGGGTTAGGATGAGGTTTAGGGTTAGGGTGAGGGTTATGGTGAGGATGATGGTAAGGATAAATGTGAGGTTTAGGCTGAGGTTGACGATTAGGATAAGGTTGTGGGTTAGGGTTAGGTTTAGGGTTAGGGTTAGGGTTTGGTTTAGGGTCAGGGTGAGGGTTAGATTGAGGATTAGGGTTAGGGTTAGTGTGAGGTTTAGGGTGAGCATGAGGGTTAGAGTTAGGGTGAGGGTGAGGGTTAGAATTAGGGTTAGGGTGAGGGCTAGGGTGAGGGTTAGGATTAGGGTTAGGGTTAGGGTTATGGTGAGGTTAAGAATTAGGGTGAGGATTAGGGTTAGTGTGAGGTTTAGTGTTAGGGTTAGGGTTAGTGTTGCAGTGAGGGTAAGTGTTAGGGTGAGGGTTAGTGTTAGGGTGAAGTTTAGTGTTAGTGTTAGGCTTAGAGTTAGGGTTAAGGTGAGGGTGAGGTTTATGGGTAGAGTTAGGGTTAGGGTGAGGGTTAGGGTTAGGGTACGGGTTAGGTTGGTTTTGACGGTGAGGGTAAATTTGAGTGTTAGGCTGAGGGTGTGGTTTACTGTAAGGATGAGGGTTAGGGTTAGGGTGAGGGTTAGTTTAAGGGTTAGGGCGAGGTGAGGCTTTGATTATTAGAGTTAGGGTTAGTTTGAGGTTTAGGGTGAGGGCGAGGGTTAGGGTTAGTATTAGGGTGAGGTTTACGGTTAGGGTGATGCTTAGGGTTAGTGTGAGCGTTAGTGTTAGCGTTAGGGTTTATGTTAGGGTGAGGGTAAGTGTTAGGGTGAGGGTTAGTGTTGGGGTGAGGGTTTTTGTTAGGGTGAGAGTGAGGGTTAGGGTTAGTTTTATTGTTACGTTTAGGGTTAGGGTTATTTTTATGGTTATTGTTAGGGTTAGGGTTAGGATGAGGTTTAGGTTTAGGGTTAGGTTTAGAGTTACTGTTAGGGTGAGGGTGAGATTTATGGTTAGAGTTAGGGTTAGTGTAAGTGTTGGGGTTAGGGTGAGGGTTAGGGTTAGGCTTAGGCTTAGGCTTAGGCTTAGGCAGAGCATGAGGGTGAGTGTTAGGGTTCGGGTTAGAGTGAGGGTTAGGGTTAGGTTAGGTTGAGGGTTAGGATGAGGTTTAGGTTAGGATTAGGGTAAGGGTGTGGGCTAGGGTTAGGGATAGGGTTAGGTTTAAGATTAGAGTTAGGGTTAGGGTTAGGCTTAGAGTTAGGGTGCGGGTTAGGTTTAGGGTTTGGGTTAAGGTGACGGTGCGGCTGAGGATTAGAGTTAGGTTTAGGGTTAGGTTTAAGGTTAGGTTTAGGGTTAGGGTTAGTGTTAGGTTTAGGGTTAAGATTACAGTGAGGGTTAGGGTTAGGGTTAGGGTTAGGCTTAGGGTTAGGGTTATTGTTAGTGTTATGTTTAGGGTTAAGTTTGCGGTGAGGGTGAGGCAAAAGTTGAGGGTTATGGTTAGGGTTAGGGTTAGGGTGAGGGTTAGGGTTAGTGTTATTCTTAGGGTTAGGGCTAAAGATACAGTGTGATTGAGGTTGTGGGTGTGGGTTAGGTTTAGGGTGAGTTTTAGGGTTAGGTTTAGGTTTAGGGTGAGGGTGAGGGTGAGGTTTAGGGTTAGAGTTAGGGTTATGGGGAGGGTTAGGGTTAGGATTTGGGTTAGGGGGAGGGTGGGGCTGAGGTTTAGGGTAAAGTTTAGGGTTAGGGTTAGGTTTTGGGTTAGGGTTAGGTTTAGGGTTATGGTGAGGTTTAGGGTTAGGGTTAGGTTTATGGTTAGGGTTAGGAGGAGGCTTGGGATTAGGGTTAGTGTTGGAGTTAGGGTTAGGGTGAGGGTGAGATTTAGGGTTAGAGTTAGGATTAGTGTTAGTGTTAGGGTTAGGGTGAGGGTTAGGGTTAGGCTTAGGCTTAGGCTTAGGCTTAGGTTTTGGCCAAGCATGAGTGTGAGGGTTAGTGTTCGGGTTAGAGTGAGGGTTAGTGTTATGGTTAGATTGAGGGTTAGGATGAAGTTTAGGTTTAGGATTAGCCTAAGCGTGAGGGCTAGGGTTAGGGTTAGGGTGAGGGCTAGGGTTATGGATAGGCTTAGGTTTAGGATTAGGGTTAGGGTGAGGGTGAGTGTGAGTGTTAGGGTTAGGGTTAGGCTAAGAGTTAAGGTGAGGGATAGGGTGAGGGTTTGGGTTAGGATGAGGGTGAGGCTGAGGATTGCGGTTAGGTTTAGGGTTAGGTCTAGGGTTAGGGTTAGTGTTAGGGTTAGGGTTTGGGTTACAGTGAGGGTTAGGGTTAGGGTTAGGGTTAAGCTTAGTGTTAGGCTGAGGGTCAGGGTGGGTTTGCAGATTAGAGTTAGGGTTAGGGTTAGGCTTAGGCTTAGGGTTATTGTTAGTGTTATGTCTAGGGTTAAGTTTGCAGTGAGGGTGAGGCTGAAGCTGAGGGTTATGGTTATGGTTAGGGTTAGGGTTAGTGTTATATTTGGGTAGGGTTAGAGGTATGGTGAGGTTGAGTTTGAGGGTGAGGGTTAGGGTTAGGGTAAGTTTAGGGTTTGGTTTAGGGTTAGGGTGAGTGTACGGGTGAGGTTTAGGCTTAGAGTTAGTGTTACGGGGATGGTTAGGGTTAGGGTTTGGGTTAGGGTGAGGGTGCGCTGAGGATCAGGATTAGGTTTAGGGTTAGGGCTAGGGTTAGTTTCGGGTCAGGGTTAGGGTTAGGGTGAGGATTAGGTTGAGGTTTAGGGATAGGGTTAGGTTTAGGGTAAGTTTTAGGGTTAGGGTGGGTGTGAAGATTAGGATTAGGGTTAGGGTTGGGTTAGGGTTAGGGTTAGGTTGAGGGTTAGGATGAGGGTTAGAGTTAGTATTAGGGTTAGGGTGAGGGTGAGTGTGAGAGTTAGGGTGAGGGTTAGGTTTAGGCTTATGGTTAGGCTAAGGGTGAGGGTGGGTGTGAGGATTAGGTTTAGGGTGATGGTTCGTGTTATGGTTAGTGATATTGTTAGCGTTTGGGTTAGAGTTACAGTGAGGCTGAGGGAGTGGGTGAGGTTTAGGTTTAGGGTTAGTGTGGTGTTAGGGTTAGGGTTTGGGTTATGGTTAGGGTGAGGGTGAGGTTTAGGGTTAGATATAGTTTTAGGGCGAGTGTTTGGGGGAGGGTGTGGTATAGGGTTATTGTTAGTGTTAGAGTGAGGGTGAGGGTTAGCTTGAGGTTTAGGGTTAGGGTTAGGGTTAGTGTTAGTGTGAGGCTTAGTGTTAGGTTTAGGGTTAGTGTTAGGGTGAGGGTTGGTGTTAGGGTGAGGGTTTGGGTTATTGTGAGGGTTATGGTTAGGGTGAGGGTTAGGATAAGGGTTAGGGTTATTGTTAGGGTTAGATTTAGGGTTTTGGTTACAGTAAGTGTGAGGGTGAGGGTTAGGGTTAGGGTCAGAGTTAGGGTTAGTGTGAAGTTTAGGGTTTGGGTTAGGGTTAGAGTGAGGGTTAGGTTGAGGGTGAGGTTTAGTGTTAGATTTAGGGTTAGGGTGAAGGTTAGGTTGAGGTTTAGGGTTAGGGTTAGTGTTATGGTTAGGGTTAGGGTGAGAGTTAGGGGGAGGGTTAGGGTTAGAGTTAGGGTTAGGTTTATGGTTAGGGTTAGCGTTAGGGTTAGGGTAAGCGTGAGGTTTAGGGTTAGAATTAGGTTTAGGGTGAGGCTGAGAGTGAGGGTGAGAGTTAGAATTAGGGTTAGGATTAGGATTAGGTTTAAGGTTAGGGTGAGTGTGAGGGTTAGGGTTAGGCTTAGCCTTAGGTTTAGGCAGAGGTTGAGGGTGCGGGTGAGTGTTAGGGTTAGTTTGAGGGTTAGGGTTAGCATTACGGTGAGAATTAGGGTTCAGGTTAATTTTAGGGTGAGGGTGAGGGTTATGGTAAGGGTTTCGGTGAGGGTGAGGGTTAGTGTTAGGTTGAGAGTTAGGGTTAGGATTAGGGTTAGTGTGAAGGTTAGGGTTAGGTTTAGTGTTAGGGTGAGAGTTAGGATGAAGGTTAGAATTAGGGTTAGGGTGCGGGCTAGGGGCGGGTGAGGTTTAGGGTTAGGGTTAGGGTAAGGGTTAGGGTTAGGGTCAGGGTGAGGCTTAGATTGAGGATTAGGGTTAGGGTTAGTGTGAGGTTTAGGCTGAGGATGAGGGTTAGGGTTAGGGTGAGGGTTAGAATTAGGGTTAGGGTGAGGGCTAGGGTGAGGTTGAGGGTTAGGGTTAGGATTAGGGTGAGGTTTAGGATTAAGGTAAGGCTTAAGGTTAGTGTGAGTGTTAGTGTTAGGGTTAGGGTTAGTGTTAGGGTGATGGTTAATGTTAGGGTGAGGATTAGGGTTAGGGTGAGGGTTATGGTTAGGGTGAGGGTTTGGGTTAGTGTTAGGGTTATTGTTAGGTTTAGGGTTAGAATTACGTTTACGGTGAGGGTGAGGGAGAGAGTTAGTGTTAGGGTTAGGGTGAGGTTTATTTTGAGGGTTAGGGTTAGAGTTAGGGTTCAGGTGAGGGTGAGGTTTAGGGGTAGAGTTAGTGTTAGTTTGAGGGTTAGGGTTAGGGTGTGGGTTAGGGTGGGGTTGACTGTAAGGTTAAATTTGAAGGTTAGGCTGAGGGTGAGGGTTACGGTAAGGTTAAGTGTTGGGTCTTCGTCCGTCCCACAAAAGACAGACGGGGTCCGAGGAAAGGTAAGTGCGGCACTCGCCGGTTCCTTAGTCTCCCTCAGCCCAGGAGACAATCAGACACAGTGGGGAGCCAAATCCAGCAGGTAGAAAAACTCGTTTATTAACAGAGAGCAGCCCCTTTTTAAAGACAAAGAGGGTGGGTGGTATGGTAAGGGAGGAAGAGGAACCAATCACTGTCAAGGTCACACCCTATCATTCACCTGACCCTTCACGGGCTGGTTAGGTACTGATCAGGAGATCAATTGGGGTCTGCCCACTCTACTCTCTCCCAGAGCCATCTTGGCTGGCCATGTGCTCTTCAGTAAATTAGGCTCTGCCCACTCAACCCCCTCCCAGCGCCATCTTTGCTGCCCATGTGCTCCACAGATTTCCCCCCTTTTTTTTTTGTTTTAATGACAGACCCACCTAGCACAGTAATAAACATCAGTCCCACCACAGTTAGAAATGCTGGAAGCAGTTCAATTAATTCCTGGGCACCTGGTGTCTTTTAAGTAAGCCAGTTCCTTGTACATGCCTTTAAGCTAGCACAGGAGTCAAGATGACCTTTGAGCTTTACTGTCAGCTCCCAATGGCTCCCAACATCATCTCCCCCCATCTTTGCTTAAAGAAGCGAACCTGCCTGTCTTAGGTTGGGTAGATCGCCTTGTCTGCCTTACCCATCATCCGGAACTTCTTCAGAGCGAAGCTGAAGGCCCTGTCTTAGGTTGGTCAGACTGACACCCCCTCTTACCCGTCTCTGGCTGCGATTCCTCTCGGGGGGGAAATTCATTCATTTGGAGCTTGATAACTGGCTGGCTAAGCTCATAAGAGTTTTGCAGTGCATGTATCGCAAGGAAGGCATAGAAAAACCATCAGCAAAAGCATTACCAGGCCAGGAAATGTTACTACTAGTCCTTTAACCTTAGTGAAGGATGGGATAGCAGTCTTTGCCACTTCAGAGTCCAGAGGTGGGGATTGTTCTAATCCAGCTATTTGCCTGTGGGGTTGGACAAGATCTAAGCTGGAAGCATAACAAAAGGTGGTTGTTTAACAATAAGTATGGGTTCAATGCCACTATACGAGCAATTAGTAAAAGAACAATTAAAGCATTTAACATTAAAATAATTAACTCCTACAAAAATATTAAACAGTCCATAGGGTGGTGATCAAAATGAAGGTCAGGCCACCAGGTCGAAGGGACAGCTTCTCTTGTGGTGCTCCTGATGATTTCTGCATTGCCAGCGTTGATCACTGCCCAGGTCACTCACTCAGGTTGATGCAGATTCCATAGGGTCGTTCACAGGATCGGGAGAGTCAGGACAGCCAACAGCTGGAGTGTCAGGACAGCTGGAGTATTGCCATCTGCAATTGTTAGAGAACACAAGAGAGCTTCTCAAGGGCTGGTTGCCCTTGGGGATGGTTAATAATTGTCTTTCTGGCTTTTGTCTTTAGCTTATTCTTGGGCATCCTCCTGTATAGAGGAAATGGGTAAAAACTTAAGGTTCCTGGCAGGGATCCAAATGGGATCAGACTCCCCTATGGGGAAAACGCATCCAAATCCCCTGCCCATAGTAACTAGGGGGTCAGGTCCTCTCCATTGTTGTGTCAGGGGGTCCTTCCACCTGACTTTCACTTGGGGCTTAGGGTTTAGTTGTCCCCAGTGCTTCTGAAATCTGGATTCAGTTGCCCCTTTTGAAAAATTTAAGATGTTAATGGTAAACAAAGCTATCTGTAACTGTACATGGGGGCTAACTCCCATTTTTTGTTTTAATAATTGCTCTTTTTCTATAATTGCTTGGCCTTGGGGATTATAGGGAATTCCTGTATGTGCTGTGGCCCAGCATGCTCCTGAGTAGGTATCTATAGAGACAAAGATATATTTAAACTTACCAAAGGCCAGGAAATGAGTGACATCCGTTTGCCAGAGGACGTTAGGTTTAAGGCCTCTGGGATTTACCCCCGGGGGTTGTAATGGGGGTACTTTTAAGAAAGGCTGGCATGTTTTACAGGTATGTACTATCCTTTTAAGGTCCTTTATAGAAATCTGAGGAAATCTATGTTGAAGACCTCTCCAATTAATATGGGTTAAATCATGCAAACAGGTAGCCTCTTGTAATGTTAATGCTTGTGGGCCAGTAGCTAACTGGTCCGTCCACTTATTGCCTAGGGAAAAAAACCCAGGAAGTTTTGAATGCCCTCTCAAATGTTGAAAATGAATAGGGGCTCCCCGCCCTTCTAATAGGCCCTTAAGGGTAACCATAGGGGGGGAAATAGGGTTTTCATCCAGCTTAAGATGTGCCTGGGGAATATGAGGGAGCAAGTTAATCATATACAGGCTATCAGAATACAAATTAAAGGGTTTTTGAATGTCCTAAAGAGCCATAATTATGGCCAGCATTTCCTTATATTGTGCTGACCCTTGACAAGGTTGAAATCTTTGTTGGCTCGGGGTCTTTTGTTGCTCCTCAAAGGCTGCATATGCAGAGCCCGCTTTACCTCCGTCAGTAAAAACATGAAGGGCACCAGGAATAGGCGCAGGAGAAAATAGAGATGGTATTTTGAGGGGAAGTCACCATGACAGTCCATTTGGATGGCCTGTAATGGCAGTCAGTTTGGCCTAGAAACCCCTCCAAGGAGAGAGCAAGATGAGCATTGGCTCGAGTGAGCCACTCAACATCTGCCATCCAAAAAGGAAAAACAATGGAGTGAAGGTCGAGGCCATAATGCCTTTGGGCTTGCGTCCTTCCCTTCACAATAGCATCTGCAAGTTGGTCTGCTTGAGAGTACACCAGAGGCATGCCACCCAGGGGAGTGTGAACCCACTCTAATGGCTCCCCATTTTGAGTTAAAACTGCAGATATTAATGTAACCCCTGCAAACAACCAAAGGGAAATGGGCTCACTGATAGAATACCTCTTTAGAGAAACTTTATCCAGGGCTTTTTGGAACTGCAAAAATATTGCTCTATGGCTGTCTGTAATTGTAATAACTTCTTGTGGCGTCCTATCTTTTAGCAGGGCAAATAAGGGCACAAGACTATCTTTAGGGACAGAAACCCATGGCAACAGCGAATTGATTTCCCCTAAAAGACTCTGAAGTTGGGTTAAGGTTAGAGTGGCTGGAATATCCAGCAAAGGCTTAAGGGGGCTGGCCTAAGTCAAGGTAAGGTGGGTCCCGAGCATCTTAAAAGGAGCTACCTTTTGAATTTTATTAAGGGCTATGGTAAAACCCCCCTTTTTTAATATGTCCAGAACCTGGGCCAGAAGGCCCTCCAGGCAGCTTGGGTCTCAGTGCCCCAGAATTATATCGTCCATGTAGGCATAGGCAAGGGAGATATCTGAACCCAGCACAGGCTCTAAAAGTGTGGCCAAGTATTGTTGGCAGAAGGCCGGGCTATTGGCCACACCCTGTGGCAGCACTGTCCATTCAAACCTCCGATCAGGCTGGGAAAAATTAAGAGAAGGTATAGAGAAAGCAAACTTCTCGCAGTCATCTGGATGCAGAGGGATAGAGAAAAAACAATCTTTAATATCAATCACAACCAAGGTATATTCTGAAGGTATAGCAGGAGTCCAGGGCATGCCTCTTAGGGGGGTTCCTACTAGCTCCATCTTTTCATTTACCTTCCGTAGATCTTGGAGCATCCGCCAAGCCCCGGAGGCTTTTTGAATAACAAATACGGGTGTGTTCCAAGGACTTATAGAAGGGCGGATATGCCTGAGGCTTATCTGTTCCTCCACCAGAAGGTGGAGGGCTTCAAGTTTAGGTTTGGTCAATAGCCACTGCTCCACCCAGATTGGGCTTCCTGGCTTCCACCTAATGGGAGGTACTTGGGGGGCAGTGGCCTTTAGGATTGGGGGTGCACCCGAGAGGGTCCCCTATGTTCTTCTCTGTAATTATGAAAGTTAAAAAAAATCCCCTTCCTTAACTCCCTCTAGATCCTGTTTAAGCCTTTGTGCTTCTTCCCCATCCAGGATATCATCATATGATGCTCGATGGTCTGTAGTGACCATGGCATCCATTTGTCTTAGCATATCTTGCCCTAGTAAATTGGCAGTGAGGTTCTTTGCCACTAAAGGGCATATCTTTCCCTGTTCTCCATCTGGGCTAGTCCATGTCATAAGGGCAACCGTTTCTTTGGTCTGGGAGTTGCCCCCTACCCCCAATATCGGGGGCCCAGGTGCAAGCTTCCAGTCCAAGGGCACTTCCTCCTCCCTGAGTATGGTTCGGTCTGCCCCAGTGTCGATTAAGCAGTGATACCTCTTTCCGCCTATGAGAATACTCATTTTAGGGCGGAGTCCCTCCACCAGGGGGATGGTCCAATGGACCTGGGCTGCCCTGCCATGAGGCTGCCTGGGCCTCACAGCAGAGGGGGTTCCTCCTTGAGTTAACGGGGCTGGAAGATGCCCCTCCCCTAGTTTAAAGGCTTCCCATCTAAATCAAACTTGGATCGACAATCCTTTTTCCAATGGTATCCCTTCCTGCACCTGGGGCAGGGCGTAGGTGGCAGTTTGGCCCCCCCGGGCCGGTTGGCGGATTGCTGTGTACAGTCCCTCCTAAAGTGCCCCTCTTGCCCGCATTTAAAACAAGTCCCTCTCCCCCCTGGGGTTCCTTGGCCCTGGGCTGCCGGCATCTGAGCCTGTAAAGCTAAAGCTAGTGATTCGGACCGGTGCTGTTGTGTTCCCACATCCTGTGAGGCCACCACCCATCTGCTCAGGGAACTCTCTTTCAATCCTGCGCAGGCCATGCGGTGGTCTGCATTCAGCCCTTCCCCCGTCCCTGCTAGCATGGCATAAGTAATAAGTATTGTAGGTTGAGCCTGCCGGTTACTCTCTGCTCTCACTCTGCATTCCTCCTTAAAGAAAGCACACCATTTAATAAACTGAGAACTAGTAAGAACGGCTTTGGCCACATCCATCCAGTCCTTAGGGACACAAGGGTGATAGGCAATGTCTTGTAATAGGGTCTGGGCCTAGGGAGAGTTTGGGCCATCCTCCGCCACCGCCTTGCGGAGCTCTTTAAGATCCTTAGCTTCCCATGGATACCATTCCAAGGGCCTGTTAGCTCCTGGTGCCAGATTGACTGGATACGCTTGGGGAAGCGAATCCTGTGGCCAAGAGTCTGGGCTCTTGGGTGGCCCTTCCTTTCCAGGGCTCTTTGGTGGCCCTTCCTTTCCAGAGGAGGTCTCCGAGGAGGTTACTTCCCTGGCCCTCGGCCCCTCCATAGACGGCTGGTAGGGGCCTGGGTCTTGCAAGTCCCTCTAACAGGTCTCGTAGGGCGCCATACCTCCTCTCCAATCAGGAGAATAGGGAGGGGGCCTAGGACCGTCAGTATCAGCTGGGTCAGAGGGGGTAGTATCAGCTGGGTCAGAGGGGGTAATTTTTACCCAGGTTTTGACTTCTACTGTGCATGTCTCAGTGCGTTCTCGATTGGATTTGACCCTTTCCTTTTCCTTCTCACTTCCCAAGTCCTCCTGTACCCCTTCTAGGCCTAATGTTGCCTCTTCCTCCTCCTTCTGTGATATAGCATTACCCATATTTAGGGTTTCACTTACCCCGAGAGACCGCTTAGCCTCGGCCGGTAGCTTTTCCTTTCGTGCCCCACGTTGGGCGCCAGATGTTGGGTCTTCGTCTGTCCCACAAAAGACAGACAGGGTCCGAGGAAAGGTAAGTGCGGTGCTCGCCCGTTCCCTAGTCTCCCTCAGCCCAGGAGACAATCAGACACAGCGGGGAGCCAAATCCAGCACGTAGCAAAAACGCGTTTATTAACAGAGCAGCCCCTTTTTAAAGACAAAGAGGGTGGGTGGTATGGTAAGGGAGGAAGAGGAACCAATCACTGTCAAGGTCACACCCTATCATTCACCTGAGCCTTCATGGGCTGCTTAGGTACTGATCCGATCAATTGAGGTCTGCCCACTCTACTCTCTCCCAGAGCCATCTATGCTGCCCATGTGCTCTACAGTTAAGCGTTAGAGTAAGGGTGAGGATTAGTTTTAGGTTTAGGGTGAGGGTGAGGGTTAGATTGAGGATTAGTGTTAGGGTTAGTGTGAGGTTTAGGGTGAGGATGAGGTTTAGGGTTAAGTGAGGGATCAGGTGAGGGTGAGGGTTAGGATTAGTGTTAGGGTGAGGTTTAGCGTTAGGGTGATGGTTAGGGTTAGTTTGAGCGTTAGTGTTAGCGTTAGGTTTAGTGTTAGGGTGAGGGTAAGTGTTAGGGTGAGGGATATGGTGAGGGTGAGGGTTATGGTGAGGGTGAGGGTTAGGGTTAGGGTTAGGGTTATTGTTAGGGTTAGGGTTAGGTTTAAGGTTACAGTTACAGTGAGGGAGAGGTTGAGGTTTAGGTTTAGGGTTAGGTTAGAATTAGGGTTAGCGTGAGGGTGAGATTTAGGGTTACAGTTAGGGTTAGTGTTACTGTTAGGGTTAAGGTGAAGGTTAGGGTTAGGCTTAGGCTTAGGCTTAGGCTTAGGTCCAGCATGAGAGTGAGGATTAGGGTTTGGGTTAGAGTGAGGGTTAGGGTTAGGGTTAGGGTGAGGGTAAGTATGAGGTTTAAGTTTAGGATTAGGTTAAGGGTGAGGGCTAGGGTGAGGGTTAGGGTGAGGACTAGGTTACAGATAGGGTTAGGTTTAGGATTAGGGTTAGGGTGAGGGTGAGTGTGAGGGTTAGGGTTAGGCTTAGGGTTATGAATAGAGTTAGGGTGAGGGTTAGGGTTATGGTGAGGGTTAGGGTTAGGGTTAGTGTTAGGCTTAGGATTAGGCTGAGTGTGAGGGTGGGGGTGAGGATTAGAGTTAGGGTTAGGGTTAGGGTTAGGCTTAGGGTTAGGGTTAGTGTTAGGGTGAGGGTTAGGGTTAGGTTTAGGGTTTGGGTTAGGTTGAGGGTTAGGTTTAGGGTTAGTGTTAGGGTGAGGGTTAGGATGAGGCTTAGGGTTAGGTTTAGGGTTAGGTTGAGGACTAGGTTGAGGGTTAGGGTGAGGGTTAGGTTTAGGGAAAGGATTAGGTTTAGGATTAGGGTTAGGGTGAGGGTGAGTGTGAGGGTTAGCGTTGGGGTTAGGCTTAGGGTTATGGTCAGGGTTAGGGTTAGGGTTTGGGTTAGGGTGAAGGTGAGGCTGAGGATTACGGTTAGGTTTAGGTTTAGGGTTAGGGTTAGGGTTAGGGTTAGTGTTAGTGTTAAGTTTGAGTTGAGCGTGAGGCTGAGGGTGAAGGTTATGGTTAGGTTTAGAGTTAGGGTTAGGGATAGGGTTAGTGTTATTTTTAGGGTTAGGGTTAGAGTTATTGTTAGGTTGAGGGTAAGGGTGAGATTTAGGGTTAGGTTGAGGTTTAGGGTTAGGTTTAGGATTAGGGTTAGTGTTAAAGTGAGGGTGAGTTTTAGGGTTAGAGTTAGGGTTAGCGGCAGTGTTATGGTGAGGTTTAGGGTTAGGGTTAGTGTTAGGGTTAGGGTGAGGGTGAGGGTTAGGTTGAGGTTTAGGGATAGGGTTAGGTTTAGATTTAGGTTTAGCGTGAGGGTGAGTATGAGGGTTAGGGTGAGGGTTAGGCTTAGGCTTAGGGTTATGCTGAGGGTGACAGTGGGTGTGAGGATTAGGGTTAAGGTAATGATTAGGTTTAGGGTTAGTGTTATTTTTAGGGTTAGGGTTAAGATTACATTAAGGGTGAGTGTGCAGGTGAGGGTTAGACTTAGGGTTAGGGTGGGGTTTAGGGTTACGGTTAGGGTTAGGGTGAGGCTGAGGTTTAGGGTTAAAAATAGTGTTAGGGGGAGGGTTAGGGATAGGGTTAGTGTTAGGGTTAGTGTGAAGGTAAGGGTTAGGTTGAGGTTTAGGGTTAGGGTTAAGGTTAGTGTGAGTGTTAGTATTATGGTTAGGGTTAGTGTTTGGCTGAGGGTCAGGTTTAGGTTTAGGGTTTGGGTTAGGTTGTGGGTTAGGTTTAGGGTTAGTGTTAGGGTTTGGGTTAGGGTGAGAGTTAGGGGGAGGGTTAGGTTTAGGGATGGTTTAGGTATAGGATTAGGGTTATGGTGAGGGTGAGTTTGTGTGTTAGGGTTAGGTTTAGGGTTAGGATTAGGGTTAGGCTTAGGGTTAGGTTTAGGGGGAGGGTTAGAATGAGGGTTAGGGTTAGGTTAGGGTTAGGGTAAGGGCTAGGGTGAGGGTGAGGTTTAGGGTTAGGTTTAGGGTGAGGTTTAGGGTTAGGGTTAGGGTTAGGGTGAGCATGAGGTTTAGGGTTAGAGTTATTGTTAGGGTGAAGCTGAGGGTGAGTGTTAGGGTTACAGAGAGTGTTAGGTTTAGGATTAGGTTAAGAGTGAGGGTTAGTGCGAGGTTGAGGGTTAGGGTTAGGCTTAGGGTTAGGCTGAGGTTGAGGGAAAGGGTGAGGGTTAGGGTTAGGATGAGGGTTAGGGTTAGGTTTATGGGGAGGGTTAAGGTTAGGTTTAGGTTTAGGATTAGAGTTAGGGTTTGGGTTAGGGTTAGAGTTAGGGTTAAGATGAGGCTGAGGGTGAGGGTTAGGGTTAGTGTTAGGATTAGGATTATGGTAAGGGTTAGGGTGAGTGTGAGGGTTATGATTAGGGTTAGGTTTAGGCATAGGTTTACACTGAGGCTGAGAGTGAGGGTGAGGTTTAGGGTTAGGATTAGGGTTACGGTGAGGGTGAGTGTGTGCATTAGGGTTATGTTTAGGGTTAGGCTTAGGGTTAGGCTGAGGGTGACGTTGAGGGTGAGGGTTAGGGTTAGGGTGAGGGTTAGGGTAAGGGTTAGGGTGAGGGTTATTTTTAGGGTTAGGGTGAGAGTTATTGTTCGGGTTAAGTTTAGTGTTAGGGTGAGGGTTAGGGTCAGGGTTACGGTGAGGGTGAGGGTTAGGGTTAGGTTGAGGGTTAGGGTTAGGATTAGGGTTAGGGTGAGGGTTAGGGTTAGGGTTATTATTAGGGTGAGGGTTAGGATGAGGGTTAGGATTTGGGGTAGGGTGAGGGCTAGGGTGAGGGTGAGTTTTAGGGTTAGGTTTAGGGTGAGGTTTAGGGTTAGGTTTAGGGTTAAGTTTAGGGTTACAGTGAGGGTTAGGGTTAGGGTTAGGGTTAAGCTTAGTCTTAGGGTTAGGCTGAGTGTGAGGGTGAGGGTGAGGATTAGGGTTAGTGTTAGGGTTAGGGTTTGTATTATTTTTAAGGTTAGGGATAGAGTAATGGTGAGGTTGAAGGTGAGGATTATTGTTAGGATGAGATTTAGGGTGAGGTTTAGGGTTAGGGTTAGGGTTAGCGTGAGGGTGAGGTTTAGGGTAAGGTTTAGGGTTAGGCGGAGGATTAGGGTGAGGTTTAGAATTAGGTTTAGTGTTAAGGTTTGGGTGAGGGTGAGGGTTAGGTTGAGATTTAGGGATAGGGTTAGTTATAGGATTAGGGTTAGGGTGAGGGTTAGTATGAGGGTTAGGGTGAGGGTTAGGCTTAGGCTTATGGTTAGGCTGAGGGTGAGGGTGGGTGTGAGGATTAGGGTTAGGGTGATGGTTCGGGTTAGGTTTAGTGTTCTTGTTAGGGTTTGTGTTAGAGTAATGGTGAGGGTGAATGTGCGGGTGCGGGTTAGGGTTAGGGTTAGGGTGGAGCATAGGGTTAGGGTTAGGGTGAGGGTGAGGTTGAGTTAGATATAGGGTTAGAGGGAGGGTTAGGGTGAGGGTTAGGGTTAGGGTTAGGCTTAGGGTTACACTGAGGGTGAGGGTGATGATGAGTGGAGGGATAGGATTAGGGTTAGTGTGAGGGTGACTGAGTGTGTTAGGGTTAGGTTTAGGTTTAGGCTAAGGGTGAGGTTGAGGGTGAGGGTTAGGGTTAGGGTGAGGTTTAGGTTAAGTGTTAGGGGAGGGTTAGGATGAGATTTAGAGTTAGGATTAGGGTTAGGGTGAGAGTGAGGTTGAGGGTTAGAGTTAGTGTTCGGGTGAGTGTTAGGATGAGGGTTAGGATTAGGGTTATGGTGAGGGCTAGAGTGACGGTGAGGTTTAGGGTTAGGGTTAGTTTGAGGTTTAGAATTAGGGGTAGGGGTAGGGTGAAGGTGAGGTTTAGGGTTAGAGTTAGGGTAAGGGTGAGGCTGAGGTTGAGGGTTAGGTTTAGGGTTAGTGTTAGAGTTAGGGTTAGAGTGAGGGTTAGGGTGAGGGTGAGGATTCTGGTTAGGGTTAGGTTTAGAATTAGAGTAAGAGTTAGGGTTAGGGTGAGGGTTAGTTTTAGGGTTATTGTAAGGGGTAGTGTTAGGGTTAGGGTAGGAGTTAGGGGGAGGGTTAGGTTTAAGGATAGGGTTAGGGATAGGATTAGGGTTAGGGTTAGGGTGAGTGTGAGGATTAGGGTTAGGTTTAGGGTTAGGCTTAGGGTTAGGCTGAGGGTGAGGGTGAGGGTGCGAGATAGGGTTAGGGTGAGGGTTAGGGTTAGGGTTATGGGGAGGGTTAGGATGAGGGTTACAGTTAGGATTAGGTTTAGGGTGAGGGCTAGGGTGAGGGTGAGGTTTAGGGTTAGGGTTAGGTTTAGGGTTAGTGTTAGGGTTAGAGTTAGGGTGATTGTGAAGTATAGGGTTAGAGTTAGGGTTAAGGTGTGGCTGAGGGTGAGGCTTAGGGTTAGTGTTAGGATTAAGTTTAGGGTAAGGGTTATGGTGAGTGTGAGGGTTAGAGTTAGGGTTAGGGTTAGGCTTAGGTTTACACTGAGGTTGAGGGTGAGTGTGAGGGTTAGGATTAGTATTAGGGTTAGGGTGAGGGTGATTGGGTGTGTTAGGGTTAAGTTTAGGTTTAGGCTAAGGGTTAGGCTAAGGGTGACTTTGAGGGTGAGGGTTAGGGTTAGGGTGAGGGTTAGGATATGTGTTAGGGTGAGGGTTAGGATGAGGGTTAGGGTTAGGATTAGAGTTAGGGTGAGAGTGAGGGTGAGGGTTAGAGTTAGTGTTCGGATGAGGGTTAGGATGATGGTTAGGATTAGGGTTAGGGTTAGGGTGAGGGTTTGGGTGAGGATAGGGTTTAGGGTTAGGGTTAGTTTGAGTTTTATAATTAGGGTTAGGGTTAAGAGAGGTTGAGGTTTAGGGATAAAGTTAGGGTAAGGGTGAGGCTGAGGTTGAGCGTTAGGTTTAGGGTTAGTGTTAGTTAGGGTTAGGGTGAGGGTGAGGGTGAGGGTGACGATTAGGGTTAGGGTTAGGATTAGAATTAGAGTAAGGGTTAGGGTGAGTGTGAGGGTTAGAGTTAGGGTTAGGTTTAGGTTTAGATTTTGGCTGAGGATGAGGGTGAGGGTGAGGGTTAGGGTTAGGGTTAGGATTATTGTTAGCATTAGGGTTAGGGTTACAGTTATGTTGAGGTTTAGGGATAGGGTTATGGTTAGGGTTAGGGTCAGGGTGAGGTTTACTGTTAGAGTTAGGGTTAGGGTGAGGCTGAGGGTGAGGGGTAGTGTTAGGATTAATGTTAGGGTTAGGCTTATGGTGAGGGTTAGGTTGACGGTGAGGGTTAGGGTTAGGGTTAGGAGTAGGATTAGGTTTAGGGTTAGGGTGTATGTGAGGTATAGGGTTAAGTTAAGGGTTAGGGATAGGCTTAGTGTTAGGCTGAGGTTTAGAGTGAGGTTTAGGGTTAGGGTTAAGGTGAGTGTGATTGTTAGGGTTAGGGTTAGGCTTAGGATTTGGCTGAAGGTGAGGGTGTGGGTTAGGTTTAGGTTGAGGGTTAGGGTTATGGGAAAGATTAGGATGAGGGTTAGTGTTAGGATTAGGGATAGGGTGAGGGTGAGGGTGTGGGTTAGGGTTAGGTTTAGGGTTAGGCTTCGGGTTAGGCTGAGGGTGAGGTTGAGGGTTAGGGTTAAGGTTTGGGTGAGGGTTAGCATAAGGGTTAGTGAGAGGGATAGGAAGAGGGTTAGGGTTAGGATTAGGGTTGGATGAGGGCTAGGGTGAGGGTGAGTTTTAGGGTTAGGTTTGGGATGAGGGTTAGGGTTAGGGTAAGTGTCAGAGTTAGGGTTCGGGTTAAGTTTAGGGTTAGGTTGAGGGTTAGGGTAAGGGTTATGGTGAGGGTGAGTGTTGAGGTTAGGTTGAGGGTTAGGGTTCGGATTAGGGATAGGGTGAGGGTGAGGGTGAGGGTTAGGTTTAGTGTTATGGTGAAGGTTAGGATGAGGGTTAGGGTTAGATTAGGGTTAGGATGAGGGCTAGGCTAAGGGTGAGGTTTAGGGTTAGGGTTAGTGTGAGGTTTAGGATTAGGTTTAGTGTTAGGGTTAGGGTGAGGTTTAGGGTTAGAGTTAGGGTTATGGTTATGCTTAGGTTTAGGGTTAGGATTAGTGTTAGATTTAGGGTTAGGGTGAGGATTTGTTTGAGTGTGAGGGTTAGGCTTAGGGTTAGGATTAGGTTTAGGGTAAGGGCTAGGGTGAGTGTTAGCATTAGGGTTAGGGTTAGGGTTAGGATTAGGGTTAGACTGAGGGTGAGGGTGGGGGTGAGGGTTAGGTTTAGGGTGAGTGTGAGGTTTAGCGTTAGGGTGAGGGTTAGGGTTAGGGTTACGGTGAGCATGAGGGTTACGGTTAGGTTGAGAGTTAGGGTTAGAGTTAGGGTTAGGGTGAGGGTCAAGGTTAGGGTTAGGGTGAGGGTAAGGATGAGGATTAGGGTTAGGATTAGGGTTAGGGTGAGGGTTAGGGTTAGGATTAGGGTTAGCTTGAGGGTGAGTGTTAGGATTAGGGTTAGGGTTAGGGTTAGGTTTAGGGTTAGGATTAGTGTTATTGTTAGCGTTAGGGTTAGAGTTATTGTGAGGGTGAGGGTGAGGGTTAGTCTTAGGGTTAGGATGAGGTTTTGGATTAGGGTGAGGGTTATGGTTAGTGTGAGTGTTAGTGTTAGGGTTAGGGTTAATGTTATGGTGAGGGTAAGTGTTAGTGTGAGGGTTAGTGTTAGGGTGAGGTTTATGGTTAGGATAAGGGTTATGGTTAGGGTTAGGATTAGTGTTAGCTTGAGGGTGAGTGTTAGGATTAAGGTTAGGGTTAGGGTTAGGTTTAGGGTTAGGATTAGTGTTATTGTTAGGGTTAGGGTTAGAGTTATTGTGAGGGTGAGGGTGAGGGTTATGGTTAGGGTTAGGGTTAGGGTGAGGGTTAGGGTTAGGGTTAGGATTAGGTTTAGGGTGAGGGTGAGGTTTAGGGTTAGATTTAGGGTTAGTTGGAGGGTTAGGTGGAGGGTTAGGGTTAGGGTAAGTTTTAGGGTTAAGGTTAGGTTGAGGGTTAGGTTTAGGTTTAGGGTTACGGTTAGGGTTAGGGTTAGGATTTGTGTGAGGGTGAGGATGAGTGTGAGGGTTAGGGTTAGGGTTGGGATTAGGCTTAGGATTACTCTGTGGGTGAGGGTGGTTGTGAGGATTAGGTTTAGGGTATTGGTTAGCGTTAGGGTTAGGGTGATGTTTAGGATGAGGGTTTTGATTAGGATTAGAGTTAGGGTGAGGGCTAGCGTGAGTGTGAGGGTTAGGGTTATGGTTAGGCTTAGGCTTAGTATTAGGCTGAGCGTGAGGTTGAGGGTGAGGGTTAGGGTTAGGGTGATGGTTAGGTTTACGGTTAGGGTGAGGGTTAGGATGAGGTTTAGGTTTAGGGTGAGTGTTAGGGTGAGGATGATGGTAATGGTAAAGGTGAGGTTTAGGCTGAGGGTGAGGATTAAGATAAGGGTGAGTGTTAGGGTTAGGTTTAGGGTTAGGGTTAGGGTCAGGATTAGATTGAGGATTAGGGTTAGGGTTAGTGTGAGGTTTAGGGTGAGGATGAGGGTTAGGATTAGGGTGAGGGTGAGGGTTAGAATTAGGGTTAGGCTGAAGGCTAGGCGGAGGGTGAGGGTTAGGGTTAGGGTTAGGGTTAGGGTGAGATTTAGGATTGGGGTGAGGGTTAGGAATAGTGTGAGGGTTAGTGTTAGGGTTAGGGTTAGTGTTAGGGTGAGGGTAAGAGTTAGGGTGAGGGTTAGGTTTTGGGTGAGGTTTATGGTTAGGGTGAGGGTCAGGGTTAGGGTTAGGGTAATTGTTAGGTTTAGGTTAGGGTTACGGTTAGGATGAGGGTGAGGGTTAGGGTTAGGATTAGGTTGAGGTTTAGTGTTAGGGTTAGGGTTAGACTTAGGATTATGGTGAGGGTGAGGTTTAGGGGTACAGTTAGGGTTAGAATGAAGGTTAGGGTTAGGGTGCGGTTTAGTCTGGGGGTGATGGTAAGGGTAAAGATGAGGGTTAGGCTGAGGTTGAGGGTTCCTTTAAGGGTGAGGGTTAGGGTTTGGGTGAGGGTTAGTGTTAGCTTTAGGGTGAGGGTGAAGGTTAGATTGATTATTAGTGTTAGGGTTAGCGTGAGGTTTAGGGGGAGGATGAGGGTTAGGTTTAGAGTGAGGGTTATGATTAGAATGAGGGTTAGGGTTAGGTTTATTGTTAGGGTTAGGTATAGTGTTACTGTTACTGTGAGGGTGAGAGTGAGGGTTAGGGTTAGGGTTAGGATGAGGTTTAGGTTTAGGGTTAGGGTTAGAGTTAGGGTTAGGGTGAGGGTTAGGGTTAGGGTTAGGCTTAGGATTAGGCTTAGGCTTAGGCCGAGCATGAGGGTTCGGGTGAGGGTTCGTTTTCCGGTGAGGGTTAGGGTTAGGGTTAGGTTTAGATTGAGAGTTAGGTTGAGGTTTAGGGTTAGGATAAGTGTAAGGGTGAGGGCTAGGCTGAGGATCAGTATGAGGGTTAGGGTTAGGGATAGGTTTAGGTTTAGTATTATGGTTAGGGTGAGGGTGAGTGTGAGGGTTAGGATTAGGGTTAGGGTTAGGCTTAGAGTTAGGATGAGGGTTGGGGTTAGGGTTTGGATTAGGGTGAGGTTGAGGCTGTGGATTAAGGTTAGGTTTAGTGTTAGGTTTAGGGTTAGTTTTATCGTTAGTATTAGTGTTAGGGTTACGGTGAGGGTTAGGGTTAGGGTTCGGTTTAGGGTTAGGCTTAGAGTTAGAGTGAGGGTTAGGGTTAGGGTTTGGGTTAGGGTGAGGTTGAGGCTGAGGATTAGGGTTAGGTTTAGGGTTAGGTTTAGGTTTAGGGTTAGTGTTAGGTTTAGGGTCAGGGTTACGGTGAGGTTTAGGGTTAGGGTTAGGGTTAGGCTGAAGTTGAGGGTCGGGTGAGGATTAGAGTTAGGGTTATGGTTAGGCTGAGGCTGAGGAATGGGTGAGGATTATAGTTAGTGTTAGGGTTAGGCTTAGGGTTATGGTTATTGTTAGTGTTATGGTTAGGGTTAAGTTTCAGTTAGGGTGAGGCTGAGGCTTAGAGTTATGGTTAGGGTTAGGGTTAGGGTGAGGTTTAAGGTTAGGGTTATGGGGAGGGTTAGGATGAGGGTTAGGATTAGTATAGGGTTAGGGTGATTGGTAGGGTGAGGGTGAGGTTTAGGGTTAGGTTTAGGGTTATGGTTAGTGTTAGGGTTAGGGTTAGGGTTAGGGTTATGGTGAGGGTTATGCTTAGGGTTAGGCTTAGGATTAGGCTGAGGGTGAGGTTGGGCGTGAAGATTAGTGTTAGGGTTAGGGTTAGGCTTAGGGTTAGGGTTATTGTTAGTGTTATGGTTAGGATTAAGTTTGCTGTGAGGATGAGGCTGAGGGTTAGCGTTAAGGTTAGGGTTAGTGTTATTGTTAGGGTTAGGGTTAGAGTAATGGTGAGGTTGAAGGTGAGGGTCAGGTTTAGGGTGAGGTTTAGGTTGAGGTTTAGTGTTAGGGTTAGTGTTAGGGTGAGGGTGAGGTTTAGGGTTAGGGTTAGGCGGAGGGTTAGGCTGAGGTTTAGGGATAGGTTTAGTGTTAGGGTTAGGGTGAGGGTGAGGGTTAGGTTGAGGTTTAGGGATAGGATTAGGATTAGGGATAGGGTGAGGGTGAGTATGAGGGTTAGGCTTAGGCTTAGGGTTAGGCTGAGGGTGAGGGTGGGGGTGAGGATTAGGCTTAGGGTAATGGTTCGAGTTAGGTTTAGTGTTTTTGTTAGGGTTAGGGTTAGAGTTATGGTGAGGGTGAGGGTGAAGTGAGGGTTATGTTATGGTTAGGGTGGGGTTTAGGGTTAGGGTTAGGGTTAGGGTGAGGTTGAGGGTGAGCTTTAGGGGGAGGGTTAGGGTTAGTTATAGGATTAGGGTTAGAATGAGGGTGAGTGTGTGTGTTAGGTTTAGGTTTATGGTTAGGCTTAGGGTTAGGCTGAGGGTGAGGTTAGGGTGAGGGTTAGGGTTAGGGGGAGGGTTAGTATGAAGATTAGGTTTAGGGTTAGGGTGAGGTTTAAGGTTAGGGTTAGGGCTAGGATTAGGGTGAGGGAGAGGTTTACGGTTAGAGTTAGGGTTAGGGTGAGGCTGAGTGTGAGGGTCAGGGTTAGGGTTAGTGATAGGTTTAGGATTAGGTTTAGGGTGAGGGTTAGGTTGAGGGTGAAGGTTAGGGTTAGTGTTAGGATTAGGATTAGATTTAGGGTTATGGTGAGATTGAGGGTTAGGGTTAGGTTAGGCTTAGGCTTAGGGTTAGGCTGAGGGTGAAGGTGAGAATGAGGGTTAGGGATAGGGTGAGGGTTAGGGTTAGGGTTATGGGGAGGGTTAGGATGAAGGTTAGGGTTAGGATTAGGGTTAGAGTGAGGGCTAGGAAGAGGTTGAGGTTTAGGGTTAGGGTTAGAGTGAGGTTTAGTGTTAGGGTTAGTGTTAGGTTTAGGGTGAGTGTGATGTATAGGTTTAGAGTTAGGGTTAAGGTGAGGCTGAGGGTTAGACTCAGGGTTAGGGTTAGGATTAAGATTAGGGTAAGGATTAGGGTGAGTGAGAGGTTTAGGGTTAGGGTTAGGGTTAGTCTTAGGGTTACACAGTGGGTGAGGGTTAGGGTTAGGGTTATGTTGAGCGTTAGGGTTAGGGTTCGGTTGAGGGTTAGTGTTAGGGTAAGGATGAGGGTTAGGGTTAGGATTAGGGTGAGGGTTAGGATGAAGATTAGGGTTATGATTAGGGTTAGGGTCAGGGCTAGGGTCAGGGTGAGGATTAGGGTTAGTTTTAGGGTAAGGTTTAGGGTTAGGGTTAGGTTTAGGGTGATTGTTAGGATGAGGGTTAGGGTTACGGTGAGGGTGAGGGTTAGGGTTAGGTTGAGGGTTAAGGTAAGGATTAGTGTTAGAGTGAGGTTGAGTTTTAGCATTAGGGTTAGCGTTAGGGTTAGTGTTAGGTTTAAGGTTAGGATTACTGTTATTTTTAGGGTTAGTTTTAGAGTTATGGTGAGGTTGAGGGTGATGGTGAGGATTAGGTTTAGGGTTAGGGTGAGGTTTAGGATTAGGGTTATGATTAGGGTTAGGGTGAATGTGAGGCTTAGGGTTAGGTTTAGGGTTAGGGTTAGGGTTAGAGTTACGGTGAGATTGAGGGTAAGGGTGAGGGTTAAGGTTAGGGTGAGGTTTAGAGTGTGGTTTAGGATTAGGGTTAGGGAGAGGGTGAGGTTTACGATTAGGGTTAGGGTTAGTGGGAGGGTTAGGGTGAGGTTTAGGGTTAGGGTTAGTGTTAGGGTTACTGTGACGGTGAGGGATAGGTTGGGGTTGAGGGATTGGGTTAGGTTTAGGTTTAGGGTTAGGATGAGTGTGAGTGTGAGGGTTAGGGTAAGTGTTAGGCTTAGGTTTAGGGTTAGGCTGAGGGTGAGTGTGGGGGTGAGGATTAGAGTTAGGGTGATGGTTTGGGTTAGGGTTAGTGTTATTGTTAGGGTTAGGGTTAGAGTTCCGGTGAGTGTGAGGGTGCGGGTGAGGGTTAGGGTTAGGGTTAGGGTGGGGTTTAGGGTTAGGGTTAGGGTTAGTGTGAGGGTGAGGCTTAGGGTTAGATATAGGGTTAGGCGGAAGTTTAGGGTTAGGTTTAGGGTTAGGATTAGGGTTAGGGTGAGGATGATGGTAAGGTAAAGGTGAGGTTAAGGCTGAGGGTGAGGGTTAAGTTAAGGGTTAGGTTTAGGGTTAGTGTAAGTGTTAGGGTTAGGCTCAGGGTGAGGCTTAGATTGACGAGTAGGTTTAGGGTAAGTGTGAGGTTTAGGCTGAGGATGAGTGTTAGGGTTAGGTTCAGGGTGAGGGTTAGAATTAGGGTTAGGGTGAGGGTTAGGTTGAGGGTGAGGGTTAGGGTTAGGGTTATGGTTAGGGTGAGGTGTAGGATTAGGTTAAGGGTTAAGGTTAGTGTGAGGTTAGTGTTAGGGGTAGGGTTAGTGTTAGGGTGAGGTTAAGTGTTAGGTTGACGATTAGGGTTAGGGTGAGGTTTATGGTTAGAGTGAGGGATTGGGTTACGGTTAGGGTTATTCTCAGGGTTAGGGTTAGAGTTACGCTTACTGTGAGGGTGAGGGTGAGAGTTAGGGTTAGGGTTAGGGTGAGGTTTATTTTTAGGGTTAGGGTTAGCGTTAGGGTTCAGGTGAGGGTGAGGTTTAAGGGTAGAGTTAGTGTTAGAGTGAGGGTTAGGGTGAGGGTTAGGGTTAGGGTGTGGGTTAGGGTGGGGTTGACGGTAAGGTTAAATTTGAAGGTTAGGCTGAGGGTGAGGGTTACGGTAAGGTTAAGGGTTAGAGTAAGGGTGAGGATTAGTTTTAGGTTTAGGGTGAGGGTGAGGGTTAGATTGAGGATTAGTGTTAGGGTTAGTGTGAGGTTTAGGGTGAGGATGAGGGTTAGTGTTAAGTGAGGGCTAGGGTGAGGGTGAGGGTTAGGATTAGTGTTAGGGTGAGGTTTAGGGTTAGGTTAGGTGAGGGCTAGGGTGAGGGTGAGGGTTAGGATTACTGTTAGGGTGTGGTTTAGGGTTAGGGTGATGGTTAGGGTTAGTTTGAGCGTTAGTGTTAGCATTACGTTTAGTGTTAGGGTGATGGTAAGTGTTAGGGTGAGGATTATTGTGAGGGTGAGGGTTAGGGTGAGGGTTAGAGTTATTGTTAGGGTTAGGGTTAGGATGAGGTTTAAGTTTAGGGTTAGGGTTAGAATTAGGGTTAGCGTGAGCGTGAGATTTAGGGTTACAGTTAGGGTTACTATTACTGTTAAGGTTAAGGTGAAGGTTAGGGTTAGGTTTAGGCTTCAGCTTAGGCTTAGGTCGAGCATGAGAGTGAGGGTTAGGGTTTGGGTTAGAGTGAGGGTTAGGGTTAGGGTTAGGGTGAGGGTAAGGATGAGGTTTAGGTTTAGGATTAGGGTAAGGGTGAGGGCTTAGGTGAGGGTTAGGGTGAGAGCTAGATTACGGATAGGGTTAGGTTTAGGATTAGGGTTAAGGTGAGGGTGAGGGTGAGGGTTACGGTTAGGCTTAGCGTTAGGCTTAGAGTTAGGGTGAAGGTTTGGGTTAGGGTTAGGGTTATGGTGAGGGTTTGGGTTAGGGTTAGGTTTAGGCTTAGGATTAGGCTGAGCATGAGGGTGGGGGTGAGGATTAGAGTGAGGGTTAGGGTTAGGCTTAGGGTTAGGGTTATTGTTAGTGTTATGGTTAGGGGTAAGTTTGAGGTGAGGGTGAGGCTGAGACTGAGGTTTATGGTTAAGTTTGGGTTATGGTTAGGATTAGTGTTATTCTTAGGGTTAGGGTTAGAGATATGGTGAGGTTGAGGGTGAAGGCGAGGGTTAGGGTTTGGATGAGGTTTAGCATTAGGTTAAGTGTTAGGTTTAGGGTGAGGGTGAGGTTTAGGGTTAGAGTTAGTGTTAGGGGGACGGTTAGGGTGAGGTTTAGAGTTAGGGTTAGTGTTATGGTTAGGGTAAGGTTGAGGGTTAGGTTGAGGTTTAGGGATAGGGTTAGGTTTAGGCTTAGTGTTAGGGTGAGGGTGAGTGTGAGCGTTAGGGTGAAGATTAGGCTTAGGCTTAGGGTTAGGCTGAGGGTGAGGGTGGGGGTGAGGATTAGGGTTAGGGTGATGGTTCTGGTTAGGGTTAGTGTTATTTTTAGGGTTAGGGTTAGAGTTACGGTTAGGGTGAGGGTGCAAGTGAGGGTTAGTGTTAGAGTTAGGGTGGGGTTTAGGGTTATGGTTAGGGTTAGGGTGAGGGTGAGGTTTACATATAGGGTTAGGGGGAGGGTTAGGGTGAGGTTTAGTGTTAGGGGTAGTGTTAGGTTTAGGTTGTGGGTGAGGGTTAGGTTGAGGTTTAGGGTTAGTTTTAGGGTTAGGGTCAGTGTGAGGTTAGTGTTAGTGTTAGGGTTAGTGTTAGGGTGAGGGTAAGTGTTAGGGTGAGGTTATGGGTTAGGGTTACAGTTACGGTGAGGGTGAGGGTGAGGGTTAGGTTTAGTGTTAGGTTGAGGTTTAGGGTTTGGGATAGGGTTAGAGTTAGGGTTAGGGTGAGGGTGAGGTTTAGGGTTAGAGTTAGGGTTAGGGTGATGGTTAGGGTTAGTGTTAGAGTTAGGGGGAGGGTAAGGGTTAGTGTTAGGGTTAGGGATAGGATCAGGGTTAGGGTTAGAGTGAGAGTGAGTGTGTGTGTTAGGGTTAGGTCTAGGGTTAGGCTTAGGTTTAAGCTGAGGGTGAGGGTGATGGTTAGGGTTAGAGTTAGGGTTATGGTTAGGGGGAGGGGGAGGTTAGAATGAGGGTTAGGGTTAGGGTTAGGGTTAGGGTGAGGGTTAGGGTTAGGGTGAGGGTTATGGTTAGGGTGTGGGTTAGGGTTATGGTTAATGTTATTGTTAGGGTTAGGTTTAGGGTTACGGTTACGGTGAGGGTGAGGGTGAGTGTTAGGTTAAGGTTTAGGCTTAGGCTTAGGCTTAGGCCCAGCATGACGGTGAGGGTTAGGGTTAGGGTTAAGATGATGGTTCTGGTTAGGGTTAGGGTTAGTGTTCTTGTTAGGGTTAGTGTTAGAGTTATGGCGAATGTGAGGGTGCAGGTGAGGGTTAGGTTTAGGTTTAGGGTGGATTTTACAGTTAGGGTTAGGGTTAGGGTTAGGTTGAGGGTGAGGTTTAAGGTTAGATTTAGGGTTAGTGTTAGGGTGAGGGTTTGGATTAGGGTGAGGGTTATGGTTAAGGTGAGGGTTAGGATTAGGTTTAGGGTTACTGTGATGGTTCGGTTAAATTTACAATTACTGTGAGGGTGAGGATGAGGGATAGGGTTAGGGTTAGGGTGAGGTTTAGGGTGAGGGTGAGATTTAGGTTTAGAGTTGGGGTTAGGTTGAGGGTTAGTTTGAGGGTTTAGGTTAGGGTTAGTGTTAGGGTTAATATTAGGGTGAGAGTTATGGGGAGGTTTAGGGTTAGGGTTAGGGTTAGGATTAGGGTTAGGGTGAGGGTTAGTGTGTGTTAGTGTTAGGTTTAGGGTTAGGCTTAGGGTTAGGATGAGGGTGGGGTTGAGGGTGAGGGTTAGGGTTAGGTTGAGGGTTAGGGTTAGGGTTAGGGGGAGGGTTAGGATGAGGGTTAAGGTTAGGATTAGGGTTAGGGTGAGGGTGAGGTTTAGGATTAGGGTTAGGGTGAGGGTTAGGGTTAAGTTTAGGGTGAGAGTTAGGATTCGGGTTAAGTTCAGGGGTAGGGTGAGGTTTAGGGTAACGGTTACAATGAGGGTGAGGTTTAGGGTGAGGTTGAGGGTTAGGGTTAGGATTAGGGTTAGTGTGAGAGTGTGGGTGAGCTTTAGGGTTAGGGTTAGGGTGAGGGTTTGGATGAGGGTTAGGGTTAGGATTAAGGTTAGGGTGAGGGCTTGTGTGAGGGTTAGGTTTAGGGTGATGATTAGGTTTATGGTTAGGCTTAGAGTTAGCATGAGGTTTAGGGTTAGGGGGAGGTTTAGGGTGAGGATAATGGTAAGGGTAATTGCGAGGTTTTGTCTCAGCGTGAGGGTTAAGATAAGGGTGAGCGATAGGGTTAGGTTTAGGTTTAGGGTAAGGGTTAGGGTTAGGGTCAGGGTGAGGGATAGGTTGAGGATTAGCGTTAGGGTTATTGTGAGGTTTAGAGTGAGGATGATGGTTAGGGTGAGGGTTATGGTTAGGGTGAGGGTTATGGTTAGGGTGAGGGTTAGGGTTAGTTTTAGGGTTATTGTTAGGGTTAAGGTTAGGTTTATCGTTACGGGGAGCGTTAGGGTTAGGGTTTGGGTGAGGTTTAGTGTTAGGGTTAGGGTTAGAGTTAGGTTTAGGGTGAGGGTGAGGTTTAGGGTAGAGTTCAGGTTAGGGTGAGGGTTAGGATGAGGGCTAAGGTTAGGGTAAGTTTTAGGGTGGGGGTGATGGTAAGGGTAAACGTGAGTGTTAGGCTGAAAGTGAGGGTTATGGTGCGTTGATTGTTAGGGTTAGGATGAGGGTTCAGGTTAGGGGAAAGGTGTGGGTGAGGGTTAGATTGAGGATTAGTGTTAGGGTTTGTGTGAAGTTTAGGGTTAGGTTGAGGGTTAGGTTTAGGTTTAGGTTTAAGGTTATTGTTAGGGTTAGGTTTAGAGTTACGGTTACGGTGAGGGTGAGGGTGAGCGTTAGGGTTAGGTTGAGGGTTAGGGTAAGGTTTAGGGTTATTATTAGTGTTAGGGTTAGGGTTAAGGTTATGTTGAGGGTGAGGGTGATGGTTAGGGTTAGGGTTAGGATGAGGTTTAGGTTTAGGGTTAGTGTTAGAGTTAGGGTTAGGGTGAGGGTTAGGGTTAGGATTAGGCTTAGGCTTATGCTTAGGCTGATCATGATGGTGAGGATTTGGGTTAGGGTTAGGGTGAGGGTTAGGATGAAGTTTAGGGTTAGGATTAGGGTTAGGGTGAGGACTAGGGTGAGGGTTAGGGTGAGGGTTAGGTTTAGGGAAAGTATTAGGTTTAGGATTAGGGTTAGGGTGAGGGTGAGTGTGAGGGTTAGGGTTGGTGTTAGGCTTAGGGTTATGTTGAGGGTTAGGGTTAGGTTTTGGGTTAGGGTGAAGGTGAGGCTGAGGATTAGGGTTAGGTTAGGGTTAAGGTTATGGTTAGGGTTAGGTTTAGGTTTAAGGTTACAGTGAGGGTTAGGGTTAGGGTTAGGGATAGACAGGGTTAGGTTGAGTGTGAGGGTGGGGGTGAGGATTAGGGTTAGGGATAGGGTTAGTTTTAGGGTTAAGTTTGAGGTGAGGGTGAGGCTGAGGGTGAGGGTTATGGTTAGAGTTAGAGTTAGGGTTAGGGTTAGGTTTAGTGTTATTGTTAGGGTTAGGGTTAGAGTTACTGTGAGGTTGACGGTAAGGGTGAGATTTAGGGTTAGGGTGAGGTTTAGGGTTAGGTTTAGGATTAGGGTTAGTGTTAAGGTGAGGGTGAGTTTTAGGGTTAGAATTAGGGTTAGGGGCAGGGTTAAGGTGAGGTTTAGGGTTAGGGTTAGTTTTAGGGTTAGGGTGAGGGTGAGGGTTAGGTTGAGGTTTAGGAATAGGGTTAGGCTTAGGATTATGGTTAGGGTGAGGGTGAGTATGAGAGTTAGGGTGAGGGTTAGGCTTAGGCTTAGGGTTATGCTGAGGGTGACAGTGGGGGTGAGGTTTAGGGTTAGGGAGATAATTCGGTTTAGGGTTAGTGTTATTGTTAGGGTTAGGGTTAGAGTTACGTTAAGGGTGAGTGTGCGGATGAGGGTTAGGGTTAGAGTTAAGGTGGCGTTTAGGGTTAGGGTTAGCGTTAGGGTGAGCCTGAGGTTTAGGGTTAGAAATAGGTTTAGGGGGAGGGTTAGGGTGAGGGTTAGGGATAGGGTTAGTTTTAGGGTTAATGTGAGGGTAAGTGTTAGGTTGACGTTTAGGGTTAGGGTTAGGGTTAGTGTTAGGGTTAGTATTATGGTTAGGGTTAGTGTTTGGGTGAGGGTTAGGGTTAGGTTTAGGTTTTGGGTTAGGTTGAGGGTTATGTTTAGGGTTAGTGTTAGGGTTAGGGTTAGGGTGAGAGTTAGGGGGAGGGTTAGGGTTAGGGTTAGGTATAGGATTAGGTTTAGTGTGAGGTTGAGTTTGTCTGTTAGGGTTAAGTTTAGGGTTAGGTTAAGGGTGAGGGTTAGGGCAAGGGTGAGGGTTAGGGTTAGGGTTAGGTTTAGGCTGAGGGTGAAGGTGAGGGTTAGGGTTAGGTTGTGGGTTAGGGTTAGGGTTATGGGGAGGGTTAAGGTGAGGGTTAGGTTTAGGATTTGGGTAAGGGTGATTGCTAGGGTGAGGGTGAGTTTTAGGGTTTGGGTTAGGGTGAGGTTTAGTGTTAGGGTTAGGTTTAGGGTTAGGGTGAGGGTGAGGTTTAGGTTTAGAGTTAGGGTTAAAGTGAGGCTGAGGGTGATGGTTAGGGTTAGGGTTAGGATTAGTATTAGGGTAAGGGTTAGGGTGAGTTCGAGGATTAGCTTTAGTGTTAGGTTTAGTCTTAGGGTTACACTGAGGCTGAGGGTGAGGATGAGGGTTAAGGTTAGGTTTAGGGTTAGGGTGAGGGTAAGTGTGTGCATTAAGGTTAGGTTTAGGGTTAGGCTTAGGGTTAGGCTGAGGGTGAGGTTGAGGGTGAGGGTTAGGATTAGGGTGAGGGTTAGGGTAAGGGTTAGGGTGAGGGTTAAGTTTAGGGTTAGGGTGAGAGTTATTGTTCGGGTTAAGTTTAGGGTTAGGGTGAGGGTGAGAGTTAGGGTTAGTATTAGGGTGAGGGTTAGGATGAGGTTTAGGATTAGGGATAGGGTGAGGGCTAGGGTGAGGGTGAGTTTTAGGGTTAGGTTTAGGGTGAGATTTAGGCTTAGGGTTAGGGTTAGGGTTACGGTTATGGTGAGGGTTAGTTTTAGGTTAAGCTTAAGCTTAGGATTAGGCTTAGGCAGAGCATGAGTTTGAGGGTTAGTGTTATGGTGAGGGTTAGGATGAGGTTTCCTGTTAGGATTAGGTTTAGGGTGAGGGCTAGGTTGAGGGTTAGGGTGAGGGTTAGGGATTGGCTTAGGTTTAGGATTAGGGTTAGGGTGAGGGTGAGTGTCAGGGTTAGGGATAGGGTTAGGCATAGATTTAATGTGAGTGTTAGGGTTAGGGTTTGGGTTAGGGTGAGGATTAGGGTTAGTTTTAGGGTTTGGTTTAGGTTTAGGGTTAGTGTTAGGGTTAGGATTATTTACGGTGACGGTTAGGGTTACAGTTAGGCTTAGGGTTAGGCTGAGGGTGAGGGTGGGCGTGAGGATTAGAGGTAGGGTTATGCTACGGTTAGGGTTATTGTTCGTGTTAGTGTTATGGTTAGGGTTAAGTTTGCGGTGAGTGTGAGGCTGAGGGTGAGGGTTAGGGTTAGGTTGAGGGTTAGGGTTAGTGTTAGGGTTAGGGTTAGTGTTATTTTTAGGGTTACGGTTAGAGTAATGGTGAGGTTGAAGGTGAGGGTTATTGTTAGGGTGAGGTTTAGGGTTAGGTTTCGGGTTAGCGTTAGGTTTAGCGTGAGGGTGAGGTTTAGGCTTAGGGTTAGGGTTAGCGTGAGTGTGAGGATTAGGGTTAGGTTTAGGGTTAGGCTGAGGATTAGGGTGAGGTTTAGAGTTAGGTTTAGTGTTAGGGTTAGGGTGAGGGTGAGGGTTAGTGTGAGGTTTAAAGTTAGGTTTAGTGTTAGGGTTAGGGTGAGGGTGAGGGTTAGGTTGAGATTTAGGGATAGGTTTAGGTTTAGGATTAGGGTTAGGGTGAGGGTGAGTATGAGGGTTAGGGTGAGGGTTAGGCTTAGGCTTAGGGTTAGGCTGAGGGTGGGGGTGGGTGTGAGGATTAGGGTTAGGGTCATGGTTCAGGTTAGGTTTAGTGTTCTTGTTAGGGTGAGGGTTAGAGTTATGGTGAGGGTGAGTGTGAGGGTGAGGGTTAGGCTTAGGGTTAGGATTAGGTTTAGGGTAAGTGTTAGGGTGAGTGTTAGCATTAGGGTTAGGGTTAGGGTTAGGATTAGGATTAGAATGAGGCAGAGGGTGGGGGTTAAGCTTAGGTTTAGGGTTAGTGTGAGGGTTAGGGTTAGGGTGAGTGTTAGTGTTAGGTTTACAGTGAGCATGAGGGTTAGGGTTAGGTTGAGAGTTAGGGTTAGAGTTAGTGTGAGGGTGGGGCTTAGGGTTAGGGTTAGGGTTAGGGTTAGGCTGAGAGTGAGGGTGAGGTTTAATGTTAGTGTTAGGGTGAGGGTTAGGATGAGTATTAGGATTAGGGTTAGGGTGAGGGCTAGGGTGAGGGTGAGGTTTCGGGTTAGGGTTAGGGTTAGGTTTATGGGTAGGTTTAGAGTTAGGGTGAGGGTGAGGTTTAGGGTTAGAGTTAGGGGAAAGGTGAGAGTGAGGTTGAGGGTTAGGGTTAGGGTTAGTTTTATAGTTAGGGTTAGGTTGAGGGTGAGGATTAGGGTTAGTGTTAGAATTAGGATTAGGTAAGGTTTGGATTAGGGTAAGGGTTAGGGTTATGGTTAGGTTTAGGCTTAGGGTAGGCTGAGGATGAGGGTGAGGGTGAGGATTAGGGTTAGTGTGAGAGTTAGGGTTAGGGTTAGGTTTAGGTTAAGTTTAGGCTTAGGGTGTGGGTTAGGGTTAGAGTTATGTTGAGTGTTAGGGTTAGGGTTAGGTTGAGGTTAGAGTTAGGGTAAGGATGAGGGTTAGG
Organism: Dipodomys merriami; assembly: GCF_024711535.1. Taxonomy (NCBI): domain Eukaryota; kingdom Metazoa; phylum Chordata; class Mammalia; order Rodentia; family Heteromyidae; genus Dipodomys; species Dipodomys merriami. The sequence goes on along the minus strand of NW_027206053.1, from coordinate 723,970 downwards.
GTTAGGGTTATGGTGAGGGCTAGGGTGAGGTTGAGGTTTAGGGTTAGTGTTAGCGTTAGGTTTAGGGTTAGGGTTAGGGTTAGGGTTAGGGTGAGGTTTAGGGTTAGAGTTAGGGTAAAGGTGAGAGTGAGGTTGAGGGTTAGGGTTAGGGTTAGTTTTATAGTTAGGGTTAGGATGAGGGTTAGGGTGATGGTGAGGATTAGGGTTAGTGTTAGAATTAGGATTAGGGTAAGGGTTTGGGTTAGGGTGAGGGTTAGGTTTATGGTTAGGTTTAGGCTTAGGGTAGGCTGAGGATGAGGGTGTGGGTGAGGGTTAGGGTTAGGGTGAGGGTTAGGGTTAGGGTTATGTTGAGTTTTAGGGTTAGGGTTTGGTTGAGGTTAGAGTTAGGGTAAGGATGAGAGTTAGGGTTAGAGTTAGGGTGAGGGTTAGGATGAGGATTAGGGTTATGATTAGGGTTAGGGTGAGGGCTAGGGTGAGGATGAGGATTAGGGTTAGTGTTAGGGCAAGGTTTAGGGTTAGGTTTTGGGATAGGGTGATTGTTAGGAGGAGGGTTAGGTTTACGGTGAGGCTGAGGGTTAGGGTTAGGTTGAGGGTTAGGGTAAGGATTAGAGTTAGAGTGAGGTTGAGTGTTAGCATTAGGGTTAGGGTTAGGGTTAGCGTTAGAATTACTGTTATTGTTAGGGTTAGTGTTAGAGTTATGGTGAGGGTGAGTGTGAAAATTAGGGTTAGGGTTAGGGTGAGGTTTAGGGTTAGGGTTAGGATTAGGGTTAGGGTGAAGTTGAGGTTTAGGGTTAGGTTTAGGGTTAGGTTTAAGGTTAGGGTTAGGGTTACAGTTAGAGTTACGGTGAGATTGAGGGTGAGGGTGAGGGTTAGGGTTAGGGTGAGGTTTAGGGTGAGGTTTAGGGTAGTGTTAGGGTTACTGGGAGGCTGAGGGTTAGGTTGAGGTTTAGGGATAGGGTTACGTTTAGTATTAAAGTTAGGGTGAGCGTGAGGGTTAGGGTGAGTGTTAGGCTTAGGTTTAGGGTTACGTTGAGGGTGAGGGTGGGGGTGAGGAATAGGGTTAGGGTGATGGTTTGGGTTTGGGTTAGTGTTATTGTTAGGGATAGGGTTAGAATTACGGTGAGGGTGAGGGTGCGGGAGAGGGTTAGGTTTAGGTTTATGGTGGGGTTTAGGGTTAGGGTTAGGTTTAGTGTGAGGGTGATGTTTAGGGTTAGATATAGGGTTAGGGGGAGGGTTACGGTTAGGGTTAGAGATAGGGTTAGTGTTAGGGTTAGGGCGAGGGTGAGGGTTAGGTTGAGGTTTAGGTTTATGGTTAGGGTTAGGTTTAGTTTGCGGATTAGTGTTAGGGTTAGGGTTAGTGATAGGGTGAGGGTAAGTTTTAGGGTGAGGGTGAGGGTTAGGGTAAGGTTTATGGTTTGGGTGATGGTTAGGATTAGGGTTAGGGTTATTTTTAGTGTTAGGTTTAGGGTTTTGGTTAAGGTGAGGGTGAAAGAGATGTTTAGGGTTAGGATTAAGGTGAGGTTTAGGGTTTGGGTTAGGCTTACAGTGAGTGTTAAGATGAGGTTGAGGTTTACAGTTAGAGTTAGGGTTAGGGAGAGGGTTAGGGTGAGTTTTAGGGTTAGGGTTAGTGTTAGGGTTAGGGTTAGGGTGAGAGTTAGGGGGAGGGTTATGGTTAGGGTTAGGTTTAGGGGTAGAATTAGGGTTAGGTTGAGGCTGAGGGTTAGGGTGAGGGTTAGGGTTAGGGTTAGGATTAGGATTAGGTTAGGGTTATGGTGAGTGTGAGGGTTATGGTTAGGGTTAGTGTTAGACTTAGGTTTAGGCTGAGGGTTTGGGTGAGGGTGAGGGTTAGGGCTAGTTTGAGGGTTAGGGTTAGGATTAGGGTGAGGTTTAGTGTTAAGGTTAGGGTTAGAAATATGGTTAGGGTGAGGGTGAAGTTAAGCTTAGAGTTAGTTGCAGGGTGAGGGTTATGGTGTGTGTTAGGTTTAGGGTGAGGGTTAGGGTAGGGGTGATGGTAAGGGTAAACGTGATGGTTAGGCTGAGGGTGAGGGTTACAGTAAGGTTGAGGGTTAGGGTTAGGGTGAGGGTTAGGGTTAGGTTTAGGGTCAGAGTTAGGGTTCTGGTTAAGTTTAGGGTTAGGTTCAGGGTTAGAGTAAGGTTTACGGTGAGTGTGAGGGTTAGGTTTAGGTTGAGGGTTAGGGTTAGGATTAGGCTTAGGGTGAGGGTGAGGTTTAGGGTGACACTTAGGGTGAGTATTAGGGTTAGGGTAAGGGTTAGCGTGGGGGTGATGGTAAGGGTAAATGTGAGGGTTAGCCTGAGGGTGAGGGCTACAGTGGGGTGATGGTTAGGGTTATGGGAAGGGTGTGGGTGAGGGTTAGATTGAGGATTAGTGTTAGGGTTAGTGTGAGGTTTAGGGTGAGGATGAGGGTTAGGGTTAGGGTGAGGCCTAGGGTGAGGGTGAGGGTTAGGTTTAGGTTTAAGGTGAGGTTTAGGGTTAGGTTGATGTTTAGGGTTAGTGTGAGGGTTAGTGTTAGTGTTAAGGTTAGTGTTAGGGTGAGGGTAAATGTTAGGGTGAGGGTTAGGGTGAGGGTGAGGGTTATGGTTAGGTTGAGGGTTAGGGTTAGGGTTATTATTAGGGTTAGGGTTAGAGTTACGGTTAAGGTGAGGGTGAGGGTGAGGGTTAGGATGAGGTTTAGGTTTAGGGTTAGGGTTAGAGTTACGGTTAGGATGAGAGTGAGGTTTACAGTTAGAGTTAGGGTTAGTGTTAGTGTTAGGGTTAGGGTTAGGGTTAGGGTTAGGGTTAGGGTTAGGCTTAGGCCGAGCAAGATTGTGAGGGTTAGGGTTAGTGTTAGGGTGAGGGTTAGGGTTAGCATTAGGGTGAAGGTTAGGATGAGGTTTAGGGTTAGGATTAGTGTTAGGGTGAAAACTAGGGTTTGGGTTAGGGTGAGGGTAAGGTTTAGGGAATGGGTTAGGTTTAGGATTAGGATTAGGGTGAAGGTGAGTGTGAGGGTTAGGGTTGGGTTTATGCTTAGGTTTAGGGTGAGGGTTAGGGTTAGGTTTTGGGTTAGGGTGAGGGTGAGGCTGAGGATTAGGGTTAGGTTTTGGGTTAGGTTTAGGGTTAGGGGTAGGGTTACAGTTAGGGTTAGGGTTAGGCTTAGGTTTAGGCTGAGGCTGAGGGTGGGGTTGAGGATTAGGGTTAGGGTTAGGATTAGGGTTATTGTTAGTGTTATGGTTAGGGTTAAGTTTGCCGTCAGTGTGAGGCTGAGGGTATGGGTCATGGTTAGGTTTATGGTTAGTGTTATTTTTAGGTTTAGGGTTAGAGTTACGGTGAGATTGAGGGTGAGGGTTAGGGTTAGTGTTAGGGTGAGGTTTAGGGTGAGGTTTAACGTTAGGGTTAGGGTGAGGTTGAGGTTTAGGGTTAGAGTTACTGTTAGGGGGAGGGTTTAGGGTTTAGGGTTAGGGTTAGTGTTAGGGTTACTGGGAGAGTGAGGGTTAGGTTGAGGTTTAGGGATAGGGTTAGGTTTAGGATTAGGGTTATGGTGAGGGTGAGTGTGAGGGTTAGGGTGAGTGTTAGGCTTAGACTTAGGGTTAGGCTGAGGGTGAGGCTGGGGGTGAGGATTAGGATTAGTGTTAGGGGTAGGGGGAGGGTTAGGGTGAAGTTTAGGGATCGGGTTAGTGTTAGGGTTAGGGTGAGGGTGAGGTTTAGGTTGAGGTCTAGGTTTGTGGTTTGGGTTAGGGATAGTGTGAGGGTTAGTTTTAGGGTTAGGGTTAGAGTTAGGCTGAGGGTAAGTTTTAGGGTTTGGGTTAGGGTGAGGGTTATGGTTAGGGTGAGTGTTAGGATTAGGGTTAGGGTTATTGTTATGGTGAGGTTTACCGCTTTGGTTAAGGTTCGGTTGAGGGTGAGGTTTATCGTTAGGATTAGGGTGAGGTTTAGGGTTTGGGTTAGGGTTAGAGTGAGGGTTAGGATGAGGGTGAGGTTTAGGGTTACAGTTAGGGTTAGGGTGAGGGTTAGGGTGAAGTTTAGGTTTAGGGTTAGAGTTAGGGTTGGGGGAGGGTTAGGGTTAGGGTTAGGGTTGGGGTAAGGGTTACATTTAGGGTTTCAGTTACGGTGATGGTGAGGGTTAGGATGAGGGTTAGGGTGAAGGTGAGGTTTAGGGTTAGAATTAAGGTTAGGGTGAGGCTGAGGGTGAGGGTGAGGGTTAGGTTTCGTTTAGGATTAGTATTAGGGTTAGGGTTAGGATCAGTGTGATGGTTAGGGTTAGGGTTAGGATTAGCCTTAGGTTTAGGCTGAGGGTTTGGGTGAGGGTGAAGGTTAGGGTTAGTTTGAGGGTTAGGATTAGGTTTAGGGTGAGGTTTAGTGTTAGGGTTAGGGTTAGAGTTTTGGTTAGGGTGAGGGTGAGGTTTAGGTGTAGAGTTAGTTTTAGCGTGCTGGTGTGAGTGGTAGGGTTAGGGTGAGGGTTAGGGTAGGGGTAACGGTAAGGGTAAACGTAAGTGTTAGGCTGAGGGTGAGGGTTATGGTAAGGTTGAGGGTTAGGGTTAGGGTGAGGGTTAGTGTTAGGTTTAGTGTGAGAGTTAGGGTTCGGGTTAAGTTTAATGTTAGGGTAAGGGTTAGAGTAAGGGTTACAGTGAGGGTGAGGGTTAGGTTTAGGGTTAGTGTTAGGGTGAGGGTTAGGAAGAGTTTTAGGGTTAGGATTAGGGTTAGGGTGAGGTCTAGGGTGAGGGTGAGTTTTAGGATTAGGATTAGGGTGAGGGATAGGGTTAGGGTTAGGGTTAGGGTTAGGGTAAGGTTGAGGTTTAGGGTTAGATTTAGGGTTAGGGTGAGGATGAGTTTGAGGGTTAGGGTTAGGGTTAGTGTTAGAATTAGGGTTAGGGTGAGGGTTAGGATGAGGTTTAGGGTTAGGATTAGGGTAAGGGTAAGCACTAGGGTGAGGGTTAGGATGAGGGCTAGGGTTATGGATAGGGTTAGGTTTAGGATTAGGGTTAGGGTGAGGGTGAGTGTGAGGGTTAGGGTTAGGCTTAGGGTTAGACTTAGAGTTAGGGTGAGGGTTAGGGTTAGGGTTTGGGTTATGGTGAGGCTGAGGCTGAGGATTAGGGTTAGTTTTAGGGTTAGGGTTAGTGTTAGTGTTAGGGTTAGGGTTATGGTGAGTGTTAGGGTTAGGTTTAGGATTAGGCTTAGCGTGAGGGTGTAGGTGAGGATTAGAATTAGTGTTAGGCTTTGGCTTAGGGTTATGGTTATTGTTAGTGTTATTGTTAGGGTTAAGATTGCAGTGAGGGTGAGGCTGAGGGTGAGGGTATTGATTAGGGTTAGGGTTAGTGTTATTCTTAAGGTTAGAGTTAGAGATACGGTGAGGTTGAGGGTGAGGGTGAAGGTTAGTGTTTGGGTGAGGTTTAGGGTTAGGTTTAGGGTTAGGGTTAATGTGAGGGTGAGGTTTTGGGCTAGAGTTAGGTTTAGGGTATGGTTAGGGTGAGGTTTAGGGTTAGGGTTAGTGTTATGGTTAGGGTGAGATTGAGGGTTAGGTTGAGGTTTAGGGATAGGGTTAGGTTTAGGCTTAGGGTTAGGGTGAGGATGAGTGTCAGGGTTAGGTTGAAGGTTAGGATTAGGTTTTGGGTTAGGCTGAGGGTGAGGGTGGGGGTGAGGATTAGGGTTAGGGTGATGGTTTGTTTTAGGATTAGTGTTATTGTTAGGGTTAGGGTTAGAGTTACTGTGAGGTTGAGGGTGCGGGTGAGTGTTAGGGTTGGGGTTAGGTTGGGGTTTAAGATTAAGGTTAGGATTAGTGTGAGGGTGAGGTTTCGGGTTAGAGTTAGGTTTAGGGTGAGGTTTAGATATAGGGTTAGGGGGAGGGTTAGGGTGAGAGTTAGGGTTAAGGTTAGTGTTAGGGTTAGGTTGAGTGTGAGGGTTAGGTTGAGGTTTAGGGTTAGGGTTAGTGTGAGGGTTAGTGTTAGTGTTAGGATTAGTTTTAGGGTGAGGGTAAGTGTTAGGGGGAGGGCATGGGTTAGGGTGAGGGTTATAGTTAACTTGAGGGTTAGGGTTAGGGTTAGAGTTATTGTTAGGTTTAAGTTTAGGGTTACGGTTACGTGGAGGGTGAGGGTGAGGTTTAGGGTTAGGGTGAGGTTGAGTTTTATGTTTAGAGTTAGGGTTAGGGTGAGGGTTAGGGTTAGTATTAGTTTGAGAGTTAGGATGAGTGTTAGGGTTAGGGTTAGGTTTATGGATAGGATTAGGGTTAGGGTGAGGGTGAGTGTGTGTGTTAGGGTTAGGTCTAGGCTGAGGGTGAGTTTGAGGGTGAGGGTTAGGGTTAGGGGGAGGGTTAGGGTAAGGGTTAGGGGGAGGGTTCGGATGAGGGTTATGGTTAGTTTTAGGGTTAGGGTGAGGGCTAGGGTCAGGGTGAGGTTTAGGGTTAGGGTCAGGGTCAGGGTGAGGCTGAGGGTGAGGGTTAGGGTTAGCATTAATATTAGGCTTTGGCTTAAGGTGAGGGTTAGTTTGAGGTTGAGGGTTAGGATTAGGGTTAGGAGTAGGATTAGGTTTAGGATGAGGGTGAGGTGAGGGTTAGGATTAGGGTTAGGGTAAGGGATAGGCTTAGGGTTAGGCTGAGGTTGAGGGTGAGGGTTGGGGTTAGGGTGAGGTTTACCATTAGGGTTAGGATTAGTGTGAGGGTTAGGTTTAGGGTTAGGCTTAGGATTAGGCTGAGGGTGACTGTGTGGGTTAGGGTTAGAGTGAGGTTTAGGGTTCTGGGGAGGGTTAGGATGAGGTTAGGGTTAGGGTGAGGTTTAGGGTGAGCGTGAGTGTGTGTGTTAGGGTTATCTTTAGGGTTAGACTTAGGGTTAGGCTGAGGGTGAGGTTGAGGTTGAGGGTTAGGGTTAGGGTGAGGGTTAGGGTAAGGGTTAGGTGGAGAGTTAGGAAGAAGGTTAGGGTTAGGTTTAGGGTTGGGTGAGGGCTAGGGTGAGGGTCAGGGTTAGGGTTAGGTTAAGGGAAACGCTTAGGGTTAGGCTGAGTTTGAGGGTTAGGGTTAGGGTTAGGGTGAGGTTTAGGGTTAGGGTTAGGATGAGGGTTAGGGTTAGGGTTAGACTTAGGATTAGGCTTAGGATTAGGCTGAGGGTGAGGGTTTGGGTTAGGTTTAGGGTGAGGGTTAGGGTTATGGGGAGGGTTAGGATGAGGGTTAGGTTTAGGGTGAGGTTTAGGGTGAGGGTGAGTGTGTGTGTTAGGGTTAGCTTTAGGGTTAGGCTTAGGGTTAGGCTAAGGTTGAGATTGAGACTGAGGGTTAGGGTTAGGGTAAGGGTTAGGAGGAGGGTTACGAAGAGAGTTAGGGTCCGGATTAGGGTTGGGTGAGGGCTAGGGTGAGGGTGAGGTTTAGGGTTAGGGTTAGGGTGAGGGTTAGGTTGAGGATGAGGGTTAGGTTTAGGTTTAGGATTAGGTTTAGAGTAAGGGTTAGGGTGAATGTGAGAGTTAGGGTTAGGGTTAGGGATTGGGTTAGGGTGAGGGTGAGGCTGAGGATTAGGGTTAGGTTTAGGGTTAGGTTTAGGGTTAGTGTTAGTGTTAGGGTTAGTGTTACTGTTACAGTGAGGGTGGGGGTTAAGGTTAGGGTTAGGTTTAGGCTTAGAGTTAGGGTGAGGGTTAGGATGAGGATTAGGTTTAAGATTAGGTTTAGGGTGAGGGCTAGGGTGAAGGTGAGGATTAGGGTAAATGTTAGGGTAAGGTTTAGGGTTAGGATTAGGGTTAGGGTGAGGGTTAGGATGAGGGTTAGGGTTACGGTGAGGTTGAGGGTTAGGGTTAAGTTTAGGGTTTCGTTTAGATTTAGGGTTAGGGTGAGGTTGAGTGTTAGCACTAGGGTTAGGGTTAGGGTTAGGGTTAGGTTTAGGGTTAGGATTACTGCTATTGTTAGGATTAGGGTTAGAGTTATGGTGAGGGTGAGGGTGAGGGTGAGTGTTAGGGTTAGGGGAGGTTGAGGGTTAGGGTTAGGATTAGGGTTAGGGTGAAGGCGAGGTTTATGGTTAGATTTAGGTTTAGTTGGAGGGTTAGATCGAGGGTAAGGGTTAGGTTAAGTTTTAGGGTTAAGGTTAGGTTGAGGTTTAGGGTTAGGGTTTGGATTAGGGTTAGGGTGAGGGTGAGTGTGAGGTTTAGGGTTAGGGTTAGGGTTAGGCTTTGGGTTAAGCTGAGGTTGAGGGTAGGGTTGAGGATTTGTATTAGGGTGATGTTTAGGGTTAGGGTGAGGGTGAGAGTGTGTTAGGGTTAAGGTTAGAGTTAGGGATAGGGTGAGTGTGAGGTTTAGGAGTAGAGATAGGGTTAGGGTCAGGGTTAGGGTTAGAGTGAGGTTTAGGGTGGGGGTAACGGTAAGGGAAAAGGTGTGATTTAGGCGGAGGGTGAGGGTTACAGTAAGAATGAGAGTTAGGGTTCGGTTGATGGTGAGGTTTTGGGTTAGGGTGAGAGTGATGTTTAGATTTAGGATTGGTGTTAGGGTTAGTCTGAAGTTTAGGGTGATGATTAGGGTTAGGGTTAGGGCGAGGTTTAAGGAGAGGGTGAGGTTATGGTTAGTTTTAGGGTGAGGTTTAGGGTTACGTTGATGGTTACGGTTAGTGTGAGGTTTAGTGTTAGGGTTAGGGTTAGTGTTAGGGTGAGGGTAAGTGTTAGGGTGAGGGTTAGGGTTAGGGTGAGGGTTATCTTTAGGGTGAGGGATAGGGATAGGGTTATTTTTAGCATTAGGGTTAGGGTTAAAGTTATGGTGAGGGTAAGTGTTAGGGTGAGGGTTAGGCTTAGGGCTAGGATGGGGTTTAAAGATAGGTTTAGGGTTAGGGTTAGGGTCAGGGTGAGGTTTAGTGTTAGATTTAGGGTTAGGGTGAGGCTGAGGGTGAGGGTTAGGGTTAGGATTAATGTTAGGGTTAGGCTTAAGGTGAGGGTTAGGTTGAGGATGAGGGTTAGGGTTAGGATTAGGAGTAGGATTAGGTTTAGTGTTATGGTGAGTGTGAGGGTTAGAGTTAGGGTTCGGGATAGGCTTAGGGTCAGGCTGAGGTTGAAGGTGAGGGTTAGGGTTAGGGTGAGGTTTAGCGTTATGGTTTGGGTGAGTGTGAGGTTTAGGGTTAGGCTTAGGGTTAGGAATCGGCTGAGGGTGAGGGTGTGGGTTAGGGTTAGGGTTAGTGTTAGGGTGAGTTTTCGGGTTTGGGTTAGGGTTAGAGTTAGGGTTAGGGTGAGGGTGAGGTTTAGGGTGAGAGTTAGGTTTAGGGTGAGGTTTAGGTTGAGGATTATGGTAAGGGTTAGTTTTAGGGTTAGGGTAAGGGTGAGAGTTAGTGGGAGGGTTATGGTTAGGGTTAGGGTTAGGGATGGGATTAGGGTTAGAGTGAGGGTGAGTGTGTGTGTTAGGTTTAGGTTTAGGGTTAGACTTAGGGATAGGCTGAGGGTGAGGTTGAGGGTGAGGGTTAGGGTTAGGGAGAGGGTTAGGATGAGGGTTACTGTTAGGATTAGGGTTAGGGTAAGGGCTCGGGTGCATGTGAGGGTGAGGTTTAAATTTATGGTTAAGGTTAGTGTTAGGGTGAGGGTGAGGTTTAGTGTTAGAATTAGGGTTAGGATGAGGCTGAGGATGAGGTTGAGGGTTAGGGTTAGGATTAGGATTAGTTTAAGGGTTAGGGTGATTGTGAGGGTTAGGTTAGGCTTAAGGTTAGGCTGAGGGTGAGGGTGAGGGTTAGGGTTAGGTTTAGGTGGAGGGTTAGGGTTAGGGTTAGGGTGAGAGTTATGGTTCGGTTATGTTTAGGGTTAGGGTGAGGGTTAGGTTTACGGTGAACGTGAGGTTTAGGGTTTGGTTGAGGGTTAGGGTTAGGGTTAGGGTTAGGGTGAGAGTTAAGGTTAGGGTTAGGGTGAGGGTAAGGATGAGGATTAGGGTTAGGATTAGGGTTAGGGTGAGGGCTAGGTTGAGGGTGAGAGTTAGGGTTAGTGTTAGATTAAGGTTTAGTATTAGGGTTAGGGTTAGGGTGAGGGTTAGGTTGAGGGTTAGGGTTAAGGTGAGGGTGAGGATTAGGGTTAGGGTGAGGGTTAGGGTTAGGATTAGGGTTAGCCTGAGGGTGAGTGTTAGGATTACTGTTAGGGTTAGGGTTAGGGTTAGGTATAGTGTTAGGATTAGTGTTATTGTTAGGGTTAGGGCTAGAGTTGTGGTGAGGGTGAGGGTGAGGGTGAGGGTTAGGGTTTGGTTGAGGTTTAGGGTTAAGGTTAGATTTAGGGTTCGGGTTTGAGTGAGGTTTAGTGTTAGATTTAGGGTTAGTTTGAGGGTTAGTTCGAGTGTTAGGGTTAGGGTTAGTTTTAAGGTTAAGGTTAGGGTGAGGTATAGGTTGAGGTTTAGGGTTATTGTTAGGGTTACCATTAGGATTAGGGTGAGGTTGAGGGTGAGGGTGAGGGTTAGGCTTATGCTTAGGCTTAGGTTTAGGCTGAGGGTGAGGGTGGGGGTGGAGATTCGGTTTCGGGTGATGGTTAGGGTTAGGGCTAGGGTGAGGGTTTGGATGAGGGTTAGGATTAGGAGTAGATTTGGGGTGAGGGGTAGGGTTAGGGTGAGGATTAGGGTTAGGGTTAGGGTGAGGGTGAGGTTTAGGATTAGGGTGAGGGTTAGGGTTTGTGTGAGGGTTAGTGTTAGGGTTAGGGTTAGGGTGAGGATTAGGGTTAATGTTAGATTAAGGTTTAGCATTAGGGTTAGGGTTAGCATGAGGGTTAGGATGAGGGTTAGGTTTACGGTGAGGGTGAGGATTAGGTTTAGATTGAGGGTTAGGGATAGGATTAGGCTTAGCCTGAGGGTGAGTGTTAGGATTACTGTTAAGGTTAGGGTTAGGGTTAGGATTAGTGTTATTGTTAGGGTTAAGGTTAGACTTGTGGTGAGGGTGAGGGTGAGGGTGAAGGTTAGGGTTAGGGTGAGATTTAACGTTTGGGTTAGGACTAGGGTTAGGGTGAGTTTGAGATTAAGGGTTAGAATTAGGGTTAGGGTGAGGGTGAGGGTAGGGGTGAAACTTAGGTTTAGTGTGGTGGTTAGGGTTAGGGCTAGGGTGAGGGTTTGGATGTGGGTTAGTATTAGGAGTAGAGTTTTGGTGAGGTCTAGAGTGAGGGTGAGGGTTAGGGTAAGGGTTAGGCTTAGGTTTAGGGTTAGGCTGAGTATGAGGTTGAGGGTGAGGGTTAGGGTTAGGGTGATGGTTAGGTTTACGGTTAGGGTGAGGGTTAGGATGAGGTTTAGGGTTAGGGTGAGGTTTAGGTTGAGGGTGAGGGTTAAGATAAGGGTGAGGGTTAGGGTTAGGTGTAAGTTTAGGGTAAGGTTTAGGGTTAGGGTTAGATTTAGGGTGAGGGTTAGATTGAGGATTAGGGTTAGGGTTAGTGTGAGGTAAACCTCACACTTAGGGTGAGGATGAGGGTTAGAATTAGGGTTTGGGTGAGGGGTAGGGTTAGGGTGAGGGGTAGGGTTAGGGTGAGGATTAGGGTTAGGTTTAGGGTGAGGGTGAGGATTAGGGTTAGGGTTAGGGTGAGGGTGAGGGTAAGTTTTAGGGTGAGGGTTTTGGTTAGGGTGAGGGTTACGGTTAGGGTTAGGGTTATTGTTAGGTTTAGGTTTAGGGTTACAGTTACGGTGACAGTGAGGGTTAGGGTTAGGTTTAGGGTGAGGGTTCATTTTAGGGTTAGGGTTAGAGTTAGGGTTAGGGTTAGGGTTAGGGTGAAGTTTAGGGGTACATTTAGGGTTAGGGTGATGGTTAGGTTTTGGGTGTGTGTTAACATGGTGGTGACGGTAAGGGGAAAGTTGAGGGTTAGGCAGACGGTGAGGGTTATGGTAAGGGTGATCGTTAGGGTTAGGGTGAGGGTTAGTGTTAGCGTTAGGGTGAGGTGGAGGTTTAGATTGAGGATTAGTGTTAGGGTTAGTGTGAGGTTTATGGTGAGGATGAGGGTTAGGGTTAGCGTGAAGGCTAGGGTGAGGGTGAGGTTGAGTTTTAGTGTCAGGGTGAGGTTTAGGTTTAGCGTGATGTTTAGGGTTAGTGTTACGGTTAGTGTTAGGGTTAGGGTTAGTGTTAGGGTGAGGGTAAGTATTAGGGTGAGGGTTAGGTTTAGGGTGAGGGTTATGGTTAGGGTGAGGGTTAGGGTTAGGATAAGTGTAAGGGTGAGGGCTAGGCTGAGGGTTAAGGTGAGGATTAGGTTCAGGGATAGGGTTAGGTTTAGGATTAGGGTTAGGGTGATGGTGAATGTGAGGGTAAGGATCAGGCTTAGGTTTAGGCTTAGAGTTAGGATGAGGGTTAGGGTACGGGTTTGGGTTAGGGTGAGGGTGAGGCTGAGGATTAGGGTTAGGTTTAGGGTTAGTGTTAGTGTTAGTGTTAGGTTTACCGTGAGGGTTGGTGTTAGGGTTAGGGTTAAGGTTAGGCTTAGAGTTAGGGTGAGGGTTAGGATGAGGATTAGGTTTACAATTAGGGTTAGTGTGAGGGCTACGGTGAAGGTGAGGATTAGGGTTAGTGTTAGGGTAAGGTTTAGGGTTAGGGTTAGGGTGAGGGTCAGGATGTGGGTTAGTATTATGGTGAGGGTGAGGTTTAGGTTTAGGGTGAGGGTTAGGGTTAAGATTAGGGTTAGGTTGAGGTTGAGTGTTAGCATTAGGGTAAGGGTTAGGGTTAGGTTTAGAGTTAGGATTTCTGTTATTGTTAGGGTTAGTGTTAGAGTTATGTTGAGGGTGAGGTTGAGGGTGAGTGTTAGGTTTAGGGTGAGGTTTAGGGATAGGGTTGGGATTAGGGTTAGGGTGAGGGTGAGGTTCATTGTTAGATTTAGTTTTAGTTGTAGGGTTAGGTCGAGTGTTAGGGTTAGGGTAAGTGTTAAGGTTAAGGTTAGGTTGAGGGTTAGGTTGAGGTTTAGTGTTAGGGTTAGGGTTAGGGTTAGGATTATGGTTAGTGTGAGGGTGAGTGTGAGGTTTAGGGTTAGGGTTAGGCTTAGGCTTAGGGTTAGGCTGAGGGTGAGGGTGGGGGTGAGGATTAGGGTTAGGTTGATGGTTAGGGTTAGGGTGTTAGTTTTAGGGTTAGGGTTAGAGTTAGGGTTAGGGTGAGGGTGAGGTTTAGGGGTAGAGTTAGGGTTAGGGTGAGGTTTAGCTTTAGAGTAAGAGTTAGGGTGGGGGTGACGGTACGGGTAAATGTGGGGGTTAGGCTGAGCGTGAGGGTTAAGGTAAGGGAGAGTGTTAGGGTTAGGGTGAGTATTAGGGTTAGGTTTAGGGTGAGGGTGAGTGTTAGATTGAGGATTAGTGTTAGGATTAGTGTGAAGTTTATGGTGAGGATGAGGCTTACGGTTAGGGCGAGGTCTAGGGTGAGGTTGAGGTTTAGGGTTAGTGTTAGGGTGAGGTTTAGGGTTAGGGTGATGGTTAGAGTTAGTTTCAGGTTTAGTGTTGGGTTAGGGTTAGTGTTAAGGTGAGGGTAAGTGTTAGGGTGAGGGTTAGGGTTAGGTTTAGGGTTATTTTTAGCGTTAGGGTTAGGGTTAAGTTTATGGTGAGGGTGAGGGTGAAGGTTAGGGTTAGGTCTAGGATCAGGTTTAGGGTTAGGGTTAGGGTTAGGGTCAGTGTGAGGTTTAGTGTTAGAGTTAGGGTTAGGGTGAGGCTGAGTGTGAGGGTTAGGTTTAGGATTAATGTTAGGGTTAGGCTTAAGGTGAGGGTTAGGTTGAGGGTGAGGGTTAGGGTTTGGGTTAGGAGTACATTAGGTTTAGTAGTAGGGTGAGTGTGGGGATTAGGCTTAGGGTTAGGGATAGGCTTAGGGTTAGGCTGAGGTTGAGGGTGAGGGTTAGGGTTAGGGTGAGGTTTAGGGTTAGGGTTACGGTGAGTGTGAGGGTTAGGGTTAGGGTTAGGCTTAGGATTAGGCAGAGGGTGAGGGTGTGGGTTAGGGTTAGGGTTAGTGTTAGGGTGAGGTTTAGGGTTTGGGTTAGGGTTAGATTTAGGGTTAGGGTGAGGGTAAGGCTTAGGGTTAGATTTAGTGTTAGGGTGAGGTTTAGGTTGAGGGTTAGGGTAAGGGTTACTGTTTGGGTTAGGCTTAGGGTGAGAGTTAGAGGGAGGGATAGGGTTAGGGTTAGGGTTAGGGACAGGATTAGGGTTAGAGTGAGGGTGAGTGTGTGTGTTAGGTTTAGGTTTAGGGTTAGGCTTACGGTTAGGCTAAGGGAGAGGTTGAGGGTAAGAGTTAGGGTTATGGGGAGGGTTAGGATGAGGGTTGGTGTTAGGGTAAGTGCAACAGTGAGTTTGCGGGTGAGGTTTAAGGTTAGGGTTAGGGTTAGGGTGAGGTTTAGGGTTAGAGTTGAGGTAGGGTGAGGCTGAGGTTGAGGGTTAGGGTTAGGGTTAGGGTTAGGGTTAGGTTGAGGTTGAGGGTTAGGTTGAGGGTTAGGGTTAGGGTTAGTATTAGGATTAGGTTAGGGTTAGAGTGAGTGTGAGGGTTATGTTTAGGGTTAGTGTTAGCCTTAGGTTTAGCCTGAGGGTTTGGGTGAAGGTGAGGTTTGGGGCTAGTTTGAGGGTTAGGGTTAGGATTAGGGTGAGGTTTAGTGTTAAGTTTAGGGTTAAAGTTATGGATAGGGTGAGGGTGAAGTCAGGCTTAGAGTTAGTTTCAGGGAGAGGGTTAGGGTGAATGTTAGGTTTAGGGTGAGGGTTAGGGTAGGGATGACGGTAAGGGTAAACGTGATGGTTAGGCTGAGGGTGAGGGTTACAGTAAGGTTGAGGGTTAGGGTTAGGGTGAGGGTTAGGGTTAGGGTTAGGGTCAGTGTTAGGGTTCGGGTTAAGTTTAGGGTTAGGTTCAGGGTTAGAGTAAGGTTTACGGTGAGGGTGAGGGTTAGGTTCAGGTTGAGGGTTAGGGTTAGGATTAGGCTTAGGGTGAGGGTGAGGGTTAGGGTGACGCTTAGGGTGAGGATAAGGGTTAGGATAAGGGTTAGCGTGGGGGTGATGGTAAAGGTAAATGTGAGGGTTAGGCTGAGATGAGGGTTACAATGGGGTGATGGTTAGGGATAAGGTGAGGGTTAGGTTTATGGGAAGGGTGTGGGTGAGGGTTAGATTGAGGATTAGTGTTAGGGTTAGTGTGAGGTTTAGGGTGAGGATGAGGGTTAGGGTTAGGGTGAGGCCTAGGGTTAGGGTGAGGGTTAGGTTTAGGTTTAAGGTGAGGTTTAGGGTTAGGGTGATGGTTAGGGTTAGTGTGAGGGTTAGTGTTAGTGTTAAGGTTAGTGTTAGGGTGAGGGTAAATGTTAGGGTGAGGGTTAGGGTTAGGGTGAGGGTTAGGGTTAGGTTAAGGGTTAGGGTTAGGGTTATTGTTATTGTTAGGGTTAGGGTTAGGGTTATGGTTACGGTGAGGGTTAGGGTTAGGGTGAGGGTTAGGGTTAGGATGAGGTTTAGGTTTAGGGTTAGGGTTAGAGGTAGGGTTAGGGTGAGAGTGAGGTTTACGGTTAGAGTTAGGTTTAGTGTTAGGGTTAGGGTTAGGGTGAGGGTTTGGGTTACAGTTAGGCTTAGGCTTAGGCTTAGGCTTAGGCCGAGCAAGATTGTGAGGGTTAGGGTTAATGTTAGGGTGAGGGTTAGGGTTAGCATAAGGGTGAGATTTAGGATGAGGTTTAGGGTTAGGATTAGTGTTAGGGTGAGAACTAGGGTGTGGGTTAGGCTGAGGGTAAGTTTTAGGAAAAGGGTTAGGTTGAGGATTAGGATTAGGGTGAAGGTGAGTGTGAGGGTTAGGGTTGGATTTAGGCTTAAGTTTATGGTGAGGGTTAGGGTTAGGGTTTGGTTTAGGGTGAGGGTGAGGCTGAGGATTAGGGTTAGGTTTTGGGTTAGGTTTAGGGTTAGGGTTAGTGTTACAGTTAGGGTTAGGGTTAGGCTTAGGTTTAGGCTGAGGCTGAGGGTGGGGTTGAGGATTAGGGTTAGGGTTAGGATTAGGGTTATTTTTAGTGTTATGGTTAGGGTTAAGTTTGCTGTGAGTGTGAGGCTGAGGGTGAGGGTTATGTTTAGCGTTATGGTTAGTGTTATTTTTAGGTTTAGGGTTAGAATTACGGTGAGATTGAGGGTGAGGGTTAGGGTTAGTGTTAGGGTGAGGTTTACGGTGAGGTTTAACGTTAGGGTTATGGTGAAGTTGAGGTTTAGGGTTAGAGTTACTGTTAGGGGGAGGGTTAGATTTAGGTTTAGGGTTAGGGTTAGTGTTATGGTTAGTGGGGGAGTGAGGCTTAGGTTGAGGTTTAGGGATAGGGTTAGGTTTAGGATTAGGGTTATGGTGAGGGTGAGTGTGAGGGTTAGGGTGAGTGTTAGGCTTAGACTTAGGGTTAGGCTGAGGGTGAGGCTGGGGGTGAGGATTAGGGTTAGGGTTAGGGTTAGGGGAGAGTTAGGGTGAGGGTTAGGGATAGGGTTAGTTTTAGGGTTAGGGTGAGGGTGAGGGTTAGGTTGAGGTCTAGGTTTGTGGTTAGGGTTAGGGATAGGATGAGGGTTAGTGTTAGGGTTAGGGTTAGTGTTAGGCTGAGGGTAAGTTTTAGGGTTTGGGTTAGGGTGAGGTTTATGGTTAGGGTGAGTGTTAGGATTAGGGTTAGGGTTATTGTTAGGTTTACCGCTTTGGTTAAGGTGAAGGTGAGGATGAGGTTTATCGTTAGGATTAGGGTGAGGTTTAGGGTTTGGGTTAGGGTTAGAGTGAGGGTTAGGATGAGGGTGAGGTTTAGGGTTACAGTTAGGGTTAGGGTGAGGGTTAGGGAGAAGTTTAGGTTTAGGGTTAGAGTTAGGGTTGGGGGAGGGTTAGGGTTAGGGTTAGGGTTGGGGTAAGGGTTACATTTATGGTTTCAGTTACGGTGATGGTGAGGGTTAGGGTGAGGGTTAGGGTGAAGGTGAGGTTTAGGGTTAGAATTAAGGTTAGGGTGAGGCTGAGCGTGAGGGTGAGGGTTAGGGTTAGGTTTAGGATTAGTATTAGGGTTAGGGTTAGGGTCAGTGTGAGGGTTACGGTTAGGGTTAGGATTAGCCTTAGGTTTAGGCTGAGGGTTTGGGTGAGGGTGAAGGTTAGGGTTAGTTTGAGGGTTAGGATTAGGTTTAGGGTGAGGTTTAGTGTTAGGGTTAGGGTTAGAGTTTTGGTTAGGGTGAGGGTGAGGTTTAGGTGTAGAGTTAGTTTTAGCGTGCTGGTTAGTGTGAGTGTTAGGGTTTGGGTGAGGGTTAGGGTAGGGGTAATGGTAAGGGTAAACATAAGTGTTAGGCTGAGGGTGAGGGTTATGGTAAGTTTGAGGGTTAGGGTTAGGGTGAGGGTTAGTGTTAGGGTTAGGGTGAGAGTTACGGTTCAGGTTAAGTTTAATGTTAGGGTGAGGGTTAGATTAAGGGTTACAATGAGGGTGAGGGTTATTTTTAGGTTGAGGGTTAGGGTTAGGATTATGGTTAGGGTGAGGGTTAGGTTTAGGGTTAGTGTTAGGGTGAGGGTTAGGAAGAGGTTTAGGGTTAGGATTAGGGTTAGGGTGAGGTCTAGGGTGAGGGTGAGTTTTAGGATTAGGATTAGCGTGAGGGATAGGGTTAGGGTTAGGGTGAGGGTGAGGTTTAGGTTTAGATTTAGGGTGAGGGTTAGGTTGAGGTTTAGGGATAGGGTTAGGTTTAGGATTAGGGTTAGGGTGAGGATGAGTGTGAGGGTTAGGTTGAAGGTTAGAATTAGGCTTAGGGTTAGGCTGAGGTTGAGTGTGGGGGTGAGAATTAGAGTTAGGATGATGGTTCGTGTTAGGGTTAGTGTTATTGTTAAGGTTAGGGTTAGAGTTACGGTGAGGGTGAGGGTGCGGGTGAGTGTTAGGGTTGGGGTTAGGGTGGGGTTTAGGTTTAAGTTTAGGATTAGGGTGAGAGTGAGGTTTCAGGTTAGAGTTAGGGTTAGGGTGAGTGTGAGGTTTAGATATAGGGTTAGGGGGAGGGTTAGGGTGAGGGTTAGGGTTAGGGTTAGTGTTAGGGTTAGGTTGAGTGTGAGGGTTAGGTTGAGGTTTAGGGTTAGTGTTAGTGTGAGGGTTAGTGTTAGTGTTAGGATTAGTGTTAGGGTGAAGGTAAGTGTTAGGGGGAGGGTATGGGTTAGGGTGAGGGTTATGGTTAGGTTGAGGGTTAGGGTTAGGCTTAGACTTATTGTTAGGTTTAAGTTTAGGGTTAAGGTTACGTTGAGGGTGAGGGTGAGGGTTAGGGTTAGGGTTAGTTTGAAGTTTAGGGTTTGGGTTAGGGTTCGATTTAGGGTTAGGGTGAGGTTGAGGTTTATGTTTAGAGTTAGGGTTAGGGTGAGGGTTAGGGTTAGTATTAGTTTGAGAGTTAGGATGAGTGTTAGGGTTAGGGTTAGGTTTATGGATCGGATTAGGGCTAGGGTGAGGGTGAGTGTGTGTGTTAGGGTTAGGTCTAGGGTTAGGCTTAGGGTTAGACTGAGGGTGAGGATGAGAGTGAGGGTTAGGGTTAGTGTGAGGGTTAGGATGAGGGTGATGGTTAGGTATAGGGTGAGGGTGAGGGAGAGGGTTAGGATGAGGGTGATGGTTAGGGTGTGGGTAAGGGCCAGGGTGAGCGTGAGGGTTAGGGGTAGGGTTAGCGTGATGTTTGGGGTTAGGGTCATGTTTAGGGTGAGTGTGAGTGTTAATGTTAGGGTTAGGGTTAGTGTTAGGTTTAGGGTAAGTGTCAGGGTGAGGGTTATCGTTAGGGTGAGTTTTATGGTTAGGGTGAGGGTTAGGGTTAGGGTTAGGTTTATTGTTAGGGTTAGGTTTAGGTTTACGGTTACGGTGAGGGTGAGGGTGAGGTTTAGGTTTAGGGTTACGATGAGGTTTAGGTTTAAGATGAGGTTTAGAATAAGGGTTAGGGTGATAGTGAGGTTTAGGGTTAGAATTAGGGTTTGTGATAGGGTTAGGGTTAGGGTGGGGTTTACGGTTAGGGTTAGGGTTAGGGTTAGCGTGAGGGAGAGGTTTAGGGTTAGATTTACGGTTAGTGTTAAGGTGAGGGTTAGTGATATGGTTAGGGTTAGTTTTAAGTTGAGGGTAAGTGTTAGGGTGAGGGTTTGGGTTAGGGTGAGCGTTATCGTTAGGGTGAGGGTTAGGATTAGGTTTAGGCTTATTGTTAGGGTTCAGTTTAAGGTTAAGGTTACGGTGAGGGTGATGGTGAGGGTTAGGCTTAGGGTTAGCGTGAGGTTTAGGATGATGGTGAGTTTTAGTGTTAGAGTTAGGGTTAGCATGAGGGTTAGGTTGAGGGTTAGGGGTAGGGTTAGTGTTAGGGTTAGGATTAGGGTGAGAGTTAGGGGGTGGGTTAGTGTTAAGGTTAGGGTTAGGATTAGGGTTAGGGTGAGGGTGAGTGTGTGTGTTAGGGTTAGGTTTAGGGTTAGG
The DNA here is from genome assembly GCF_024711535.1 of Dipodomys merriami. Lineage (NCBI taxonomy): Eukaryota > Metazoa > Chordata > Mammalia > Rodentia > Heteromyidae > Dipodomys > Dipodomys merriami. Next base: position 704,709 of record NW_027206053.1, on the reverse strand, counting down.
CTTAGGGTTAGGCTGAGGGTGAGGTTGAGGGTGAGGGTTAGGGTTAGGGTAAGGGTTAGGGTTAGGGTTAAGTGAGGACTAGGGTGAGGGTTAGGGTGAGGGTTAGGTTTAGGGAAAGGGTTAGGTTTAGGGTTAGGGTAAGGGTGAGGTTTAGGGTCATATTTAGGGTGAGAGTTAGGGTTCGGGTTAAGTTCAGGGTTAGGCTTAGGGTTAGGGTGAGGGTTAGGTTTAGGGTTTGGGTTAGAGTGAGGGTGAGGCTTAGGATTAGTGTTAGCTTTAGGTTTAGAGTTAGGGTTAGGTTTAGGGTTGGGGTAAGGATTCCAGTGAGGGTTAGGTTTAGGGTTAGGGTTAGGTTTAGGCTTAGGGTTAGGCTGAGGGTGAGGGTGGGGGTGAGGATTAGGGTTAAGGGTTAGGGTTAGGGTTAAGTTTGCGGTGAGGGTGAGGCTGAGGGTGAGGGTTATGGTTAGGGTTAGGATTAGGGTTAGGGTTAGGGTTAGTGTTATTGTTAGGGTTAGGTTTAGCGTAATGGTGAGGTTGCGTGTAAGGGTGAGGTTTCGGTTTAGGGTGAGGTTTAGGTTTAAGGTTAGGATTAGGGTTAGGGTTAGTGTTAGGGTTAGGATTAGAGTAATGGTGAGGTTGAAGGTGAGGGTCAGGGTCAGGTTGAGTTTTAGGGTGCGGTTTAGGGTTAAGGTTAGGGTTAGGGTGAGGGTGAGGTTTAGGGTTAGGGTTAGGGTCAGGAGGAGGTTTAGGGTGATGTTTAGGATTAGGTTTAGTGTTAGGGTTAGGGTGAGGGTGAGGGTTAGGTTGAAGTTTCGGTATAGGGATAGGTTTAGGAATAGGGTTAGGGTGAGGGTGAGTATGAGGGTTAGGGTGAGGGTTAGGCTTAGGCTTAGGTTTAGGCTGAGGGTGAGGGTGGGGTGAGGATTAGGTTTAGGGTGATGGTTCAGGTTAGGTTTAGTGTTCTTGTTAGGGTTAGCGTTAGAGTTACGGTGAGGGTGAGGGTGCAGGTGAGGGTTAGGCTTAGGATTAGAGTGGTGTTTAGGGTTAGGGTTAGAGTTAGGGTGAGGGTGAGGGTGAGGTTTATGGTTAGATAAGGTTTAGGGGGAGGGTTAAGGGGAGGGTTAGGATTAAGGTTAGTGTTAGGGTTAGGTTGAGGGTGAGGGTTAGGTTGAGGTTTAGGTTTAGGGTTAGTGTGAGGGTTAGTGTTAGGGTTAGGGTTAGTGTTAGGGTGAGGGTAAGTGTTAGGGTGAGGGTATGGGTTAAGGTGAGGGTTTTGTTTAGGGTGAGCGTTAGGATTAGGGTTAGGATGAGGGCTAGGTTGAGGGTGAGGTTTAGTGTTAGGGGTAGGGTGAGGTTTGGGGTTAGGGTTAGGGTTAGGGTTAGGGTGAGTGTGAGTTATAGGGTTAGAGTTAGGGTTAATGTGAGGCTGAGGGTAAGTTTTAGGGTTAGGGTTAGGATTAATATTAGGATAAGGGTTAGGTTTAGGGTGAGGGTTAGGTTGATGGTGAGTGTTAGGGTTAGGGTGAGGGTGAGGGTGAGGGTTAGGGTTAGGATTAGTATTAGGGTTAGGGTTAGGGTGAATGTGAGGGTTAGGTTTAGGGTTAGCCTTAGGGTTATGTTGAGGGTGAGGGCGAGGGTGAGGATTATGGTTAGGGTGAGCGTTAGGTTTAGGGTTACAGTGAGCATTAGGGTTAGGGTTAGTTTGGGGGTTTGGGTTAGGTTAAGGATGAGGGTTAGGGTTAGCGTTAGGGTGAGGTTTAGGATGAGGATTAGGGTTATGATTAGGGTTAGGGTGAGGGCTAGGATGAGGGTGAGGACTACAGTTAGTGTTCGGGAAAGGTTTAGGGTTCAGTTAGGGTTAGGTTTCGGGTTACAATGAGGGTTACTGTTACACTGATGGTGAGGGTTAGGGATATGGTGAGGGTTAGGGTTAGGGTTAGGATGAGGGTGAGGTTTAGTGTTAGTTTTAGGGTTCGGGTGAAGCTGAGGGTGAGGGTTAGGGTTACAGTTAGTGTTAGGTTTAGGGTTAGGGGTTAGGAATAGGGTGAGGTTTAACATTAGGCTTACTGTTAGGGTTAGGGTGAGGGTGAGGTTTAGGGTTATAGTTAGGGTTAAGGTGAGGCTGAGATTGAGGGTTAGGATTAGGGTTAGGATTAGGATTAGGGTAAGGGTTGGGACTAGTGTGAGAGTTAGGGTTAGGGATAGGGTTAGGCTTAGGCTTACACTGAGGGTTAGGGTGAAGGTGAGGGTTAGGGTTGGTCTTAGGGTTACAGTGAGGGTGAATGTGTGTGTTAGAGTTAAGTTTAGGGTTAGGCTTAGGTTTAGGCTGAGGGTGAGTTTGAGGGTGAGGGTTAGGGTTAGGGGGAGGGTTAGGGTAAGGGTTAGGGGGAGGGTTCGGATGAGGGTTACGGTTAGGTTTAGGGTTAGGGTGAGGGCTAGGGTGAGGGTGAGGTTTAGGGTTAGGGTCAGGGTGAGGTTTAGTGTTAGAGTTAGGGTGAGGGTCAGGCTGAGGTTGAGGGTTAGGGTTAGCATTAATATTAGGCTTTGGCTTAAGGTGAGGGTTAGTTTGAGTGTGAGGGTTAGGATTAGGGTTAGGAGTAGGATTAGGTTTAGGGTGAGGGTGAGGGTGAGGGTTAGGATTAGGGTTAGGGTAAGGGATAGGCTTAGGGTTAGGCTGAGGTTGAGGGTGAGGGTTAGGGTTAGGGTGAGGTTTACCGTTAGGGTTAGGATGAGTGTGAGGGTTAGGTTTAGGGTTAGGCTTAGGATTAGGCTGAGGGTGACTGTGTGGGTTAGTGTTAGGGTGAGGTTTATGGTTCTGGGGAGGGTTAGGATGAGGCTTAGGGTTAGGGTGAGGTTTAGGGTGAGCGTGAGTGTGTGTGTTAGGGTTATCATTAGGGTTAGACTTAGGTTTAGGCTGAGGGTGAGGTTGAGGTTGAGGGTTAGGGTTAGGGTGAGGGTTAGGTTAAAGGTTAGGGGGAGAGTTAGGAAGAAGGTTAGGGTTAGGTTTAGGGTTGGGTGAGGGCTAGGGTGAGGGTCAGGGTTAGGGTTAGGTTAAGGGATATGCTTAGGGTTAGGCTGAGGTTGAGGGTTAGGGTTAGGGTTAGGGTGAGGTTTAGGGTTAGGGTTAGGATGAGGGTTAGGGTTAGGGTTAGGCTTAGGATTAGGATTAGGCTTAGGATTAGGCTGAGGGTGAGGGTTTGGGTTAGGTTTAGGGTGAGGGTTAGGGTTATGGGGAGGGTTAGGATGAGGGTTAGGGTTAGGGTGAGGTTTAGGGTGAGGGTGAGTGTGTGTTAGGGTTAGCTTTATGGTTAGGCTTAGGGTTAGGCTGAGGTTGAGATTGAGACTGAGGGTTAGGGTTAGGGTAAGGGTTAGCAGGAGGGTTATGAAGAGGGTTAGGGTTCGGATCAGTGTTGGGTGGGGGCTAGGGTGAGGGTGAGGTTTAGGGTTAGGGTTAGGGTGAGGGTTAGGTTGAGGATGAGGGTTAGGTTTAGGGTTAGGATTAGGTTTAGAGTAAGGGTTAGGGTGAATGTGAGAGTTAGGGTTAGGGTTAGGGTTTGGGTTAGGGTGAGGGTGAGGCTGAGGATTAGGGTTAGGTTTAGGGTTAGGTTTATGGTTAGTGTTAGTGTTAGGGTTAGTGTTACTGTTACAGTGAGGGTTGGCGTTAGGGTTAGGGTTAGGTTTAGGCTTAGAGTTAGGGTGAGGGTCAGGATGAGGATTAGGTTTAAGATTAGGGTTAGGGTGAGGGCTAGGGTGAAGGTGAGGATTAGGGTTAATGTTAGGGCAAGGTTTAGGGTTAGGATTAGGGTTAGTGTGACGGTTAGGATGAGGGTTAGGGTTATGGTGAGGGTGAGGGTTAGGTTTAGGTTTAGGGTTTGGGTTAGGATTAGGGTTAGGGTGAGGTTGAGTGTTAGCACTAGGGTTAGTGTTAGGGTTAGGCTTAGGTTTAGGGTTAGGATTACTGCTATTGTTAGGATTAGGGTTAGAGTTATGGTGAGGGTGAGGGTGAGGGTGAGTGTTAGGGTTAGGGCAAGGTTGAGGGTTAGGGTTAGGATTAGGGTTAGGGTGAAGGTGAGGTTTTTGGTTAGATTTAGGTTTAGTTGGAGGGTTAGATCGAGGGTAAGGGTTAGGTTAAGTTTTAGGGTTAAGGTTAGGTTGAGGGTTAGGTTGAGGTTTAGGGTTAGGGTTATGATTAGTGTTAGGGTGAAGGTGAGTGTGAAGTTTAGAGTTAGGTTTAGGCTTAGGCTTTGGGTTAGGCTGAGGGTGAGGGTAGGGGTGAGGATTAGGGTTAGGGTGATGGTTAAGGTTAGGGTGAGGGTGAGAGATAGTGTTAGGGTTAGCGTTAGAGTTAGGGATAGGGTGAGAGTGAGGTTTAGGAGTAGAGATAGGGTTAGGGTCAGGATTAGCGTTAGAGTGAGGTTTAGGGTGGAGGTAACGGTAAGGGTAAAGGTGTGATTTAGGCTGAGGGTGAGGGTTACAGTAAGGGTGAGAGTTAGTGTTAGGGTGAGGATTAGGGTTAGGGTTAGAGTTAGAGTGAGGTTTAGATTGAGGATTAGTGTTAGGGTTAGTCTGAAATTTATGGTGAAGTTGAGGGTTAGGGTTAGGGCGAGGTCTAGGGAGAGGGTGAGGTTTAGGGTTAGTGTTAGAGTGAGGTTTAGGGTTAGGGTGATGGTTACGGTTAGTGTGAGGTTTAGTGTTAGGGTTAGGGTTAGTGTTAGGGTGAGGGTAAGTGTTAGGGTGAGGGTTAGGGTTAGGGTGAGGGTTATCTTTAGGGTGAGGGATAGGGTTAGGGTTAGGGTTATTGTTAGCATTAGGGTTAGGGTTATAGTTATGGTGAGGGTGAGGGTGAGGGTTAGGATTAGGGCTAGGATGGGGTTTAAGGATAAGGTTAGGGTTAGGGTTAGGGTCAGGGTGAGGTTTAGTGTTAGATTTAGGGTTAGGGTGAGGCTGAGGGTGAGGGTTAGGGTTAGGATTAATGTTAGGGTTAGGCTTAAGGTGAGGGTTAGGTTGAGGATGAGGGTTAGGGTTAGGATTAGGAGTAGGATTGGTTTAGTGTTATGGTGAGTGTGAGTGTTAGGGTTAGGGTTAGGGATAGGTTTAGGGTCAGGCTGAGGTTGAAGGTGAGGGTTAGGGTTAGCGTGAGGTTTAGGGTTAGGGTTAGGGCGAGTGTGAGGGTTAGGGTTAGGCTTAGGTTTAGGATTCGGCTGAGGGTGACGGTGTGGGTTAGCGTTAGAGTTAGTGTTAGGGTGAGTTTTCGGGTTTGGGTTAGGGTTAGAGTTAGGGTTAGGGTGAGGGTGAGGTTTAGGGTGAGAGTTAGGTTTAGGGTGAGGTTTAGGTTGAGGATTATGGTAAGGGTTAGTTTTAGGGTTAGGGTAAGGGTGAGAGTTAGTGGGAGGGTTAGGTTAGGGTTAAGGTTAGGGATGGGATTAGGGTTAGAGTGAGGGTGAGCGTGTGTGTTAGGTTTTTGTTTAGGGTTAGACTTAGGGATAGGCTGAGGGTTAGGTTGAGGGTGAGGGTTAGGTTTAGGGGTAGGGTTAGGATGAGGGTTAGTGTTAGGTTTAGGGTTAGGGTAAGGGCTAGGGTGCATGTGAGGGTGAGGTTTAAATTTATGGTTAGGGTTAGGGTTAGGGTGAGGGTGAGATTTAGTGTTAGAGTTAGGGTTAGGGTGAGGCTGAGAGTAAGGTGTAGGGTTAGGGTTAGGATTAGGATTAGCTTAAGGGTTAGGTTGAGTGTGAGGGTTAGGGCTAGGCTTAAGGTTAGGCTGAGGGTGAGGGTTAGGGTTAGGGTTAGGTGGATGGTTAGGGTTAAGTTTAGGGTGAGAGTTATGATTCGGTTATGTTTAGTGTTAGGGTGAGGGTTAAGTTTACAGTGAGCGTGAGGTTTAGGGTTTGGTTGAGGGTTAGGGTTAGGGTTGGGGTGAGAGTTAAGGTTAGGGTTAGGGTGAGGGTAAGGATGAGGATTAGGGTTAGGATTAGGGTTAGGGTGAGGGCTAGGTTGAGGGTGAGAGTTAGGGTTAGTGTTAGATTTAGGTTTAGGATTAGGGTTAGGGTTAGGGTGAGGGTTAGGTTGAGGGTTAGGGTTACGGTGAGGGTGAGGATTAGGGTTAGGGTGAGGGTTAGGTTTAAGTTTAGGGTTAGCCTGAGGGTGATTGTTAGGATAACTGTTAGGGTTAGAGTTAGGGTTAGGTATAGTGTTAGGATTAGTGTTATTGTTAGGGTTAGGTCTAGAGTTGTGGTGAGGGTGAGGGTGAGGGTTAGGGTTTGGTTGAGGTTTAGGGTTAGGGTTAGATTTAGGGTTCGGGTGTGAGTGAGGTTTAGGGTTAGATTTAGGGTTAGTTTGAGGGTTAGTTCGAGTGTTAGGGTTAGGGTTAGTTTTAAGGTTAAGGTTAGGGTGAGGGATAGGCTGAGGTTTAGGGTTATTGTTAGGGTGAGGGTTAGGATTAGGGTGAGGGTGAGGGTGAGGGTGAGTGTTAGGCTTATGCTTATGCTTAGCTTTAGGCTGAGGGTGAGGTTGGGTGTGAAGATTCGGTTTATGGTGAGGGTTAGGGTTAGGGCTAGGGTGAGGGTTTGGATGAGGGTTAGGATTAGGATTAGAGTTAGGGTGAGGGCTAGGTTGATAGTGAGGGTTAGGGTTAGTGTTAGATTAAGGTTTAGGATTAGGGTTAGGGTTAGCATGAGGGTTAGGTTGAGGGTTAGGGTTAAGGTGAGGGTGAGGATTAGGGTTAGGTTGAGGGTTAGGTATAGGATTAGGGTTAGCCTGAGGGTGAGTGTTAGGATTACTGTTAGGGTTAGGGTTAGGGTTAGGTTTAGGATTAGTGTTATTGTTAAGGTTAGGGTTAGACTTGTGGTGAAGGTGAGGGTGAGGGTGAGGGTGAGTGTTAGGGTTAGGGTTAGGGTGAGATTTAGGGTTAGGTTTAAGATTAGGGTTAGGGTGAGGTTGAGATTAAGTGTTAGAGTTAGGGTTAGAGTGAGGGTGAGGGTATGGTTGAAGCTTAGGTTTAGGGTGGTGGTTAGGGTTAGGGCTAGGATGAGGGTTTGGATGAGGGTTAGGATTAGGAGTAGAGTTACAGTGAGGTCTATGGTGAGGTTGAGGGTTAGGGTAAGGGTTAGGCTTAGGTTTAGGGTTAGGCTGAGTATGAGGTTGAGGGTTAGGGTTAGGGTTAGGGTGATGGTTAGGTTTACGGTTAGGGTGAGGGTTAGGATGAGGTTTAGCATTAGGGTGAGGGTTAGGGTGAGGATGATGGTAAGGGTAAATTTGAGGTTTAGGCTGAGGGTGAGAGTTAAGGGTGAGGTTTAGGGTTAGGTGTAGGTTTAGGGTAAGGTTTAGGGTTAGGGTTAGGTTTAGGGTGAGGGTTAGATTGAGTATTAGGGTTAGTGTTAGTGTGAGGTTTAGGGTGAGGATGAGGGTTAGAATTAGGGTTAGGGTGAGGGGTAGGGTTAGAGTGAGGATTAGGGTTAGGTTTATGGTGAGGGTGAGATTTAGGATTAGGGTGAGGTTTAGGGTTTGTGTGAGGGTTAGGGTTAGGTTTAGGGTGAGTGTTAGGTTTAGGGTGAGGTTTAGGGTTAGGTTTGGGATTAGGGTTAGGGTGAGGGTGATGTTCATTGTTAGATTTAGTTTTAGTTGTAGGGTTAGGTCGGGTGTTAGGGTTAGGGTAAGTGTTAAGGTTAAGATTAGGTTGAGGGTTAGGTTGAGGTTTAGTGTTAGGGTTAGGATTAGGGTTAGGGTGAGGGTGAGTGTGAGGTTTAGGGTTACGGTTAGTCTTAGGCTTAGGGTTAGGCTGAGGGTGAGGTTGGGTTTGAGGATTAGGGTTAGGGTGATGGTTAGGGTTAGGGTTAGGATAAGGGTTAGTGTTAGGGTTAGGGTTAGAGTTAGGCTGAAGGTGAGGGTGAGGTTTAGGCGTAGAGTTAGTGTTAGGGTGAGGGTTAGCGTTACAGTAAGGTTTAGGGTGGGGGTGACAGTAAGGGTAAATATGAGGGTTAGGATGAGCGTGAGGGTTAAGGTAAGGGAGAGGGTTAGGGTTAGGGTGAGGGTTAGGGTTAGGGTTAGGGTGAGGGTTATCGTTAGGGTTAGGGTGAGAGTGAGGGTTAGATTGAGGATTAGTGTTAGGGTTAGTGTGAAGTTTAGGGTGAGGATGAGGGTTAGGGTTAGGGCGAGGTCTAGGGAGAGCGTGAGGTTTAGGGTTAGTTTTAGGGTGAGGTTAAGGGTTAGGGTGATGGTTAGGGTTAGTGTGAGATTTAGTGTTAGGGTTAGGGTTAGTTTTATGGTGAGGGTAAGTTTTAGGTTGAGGGTTAGGGTTAGGGTTAGGGTTATTTTTAGCGTTAAGTTTAGGGTTAAGATTATGGTGAGGGTGAGGGTGAGGATTAGGGATAGGTCTAGGATGAGGTTTGGGGTTAGGGTTAGGGTTAGGTTTAGGTCAGGGTGAGGTTTAGTGTTAGAGTTGGGGTTAGGGTGAGGCTGAGGGTGAGGGTTAGTGTTTGGATTAATGTTAGGGTTAGGCTTAAGGTGAGGGTTAGGTTAAGGATGAGGGTTAGGGTTTGGTTTAGGATTAGGATTAGGGTTAGGTTTAGGGTGAGTGTGAGGGTTAGGGTTAGGGTTAAGTTTAGGTTTAGTATTAGGTTTAGGGTGAGGGTTTGGGTGAGGGTGAGGGTTACGGTTAGGTGAGGATTAGGATTTGGGTAAGGGTTAGGGTGAGTGTGAGGGTTAGGGTTAGGGTTAGTGTTAGGTTTAGGGTTAGGCTGAGGGTGAGGGTTAGGGTTAGGGTGAGGGTTAGGGTTAGGGATATGTGGAGGGTTAGGATGAGGGTTAATGTTAGAATTAGAGTTAGTGTGAAGGATAGAGAGAGGTTGAGGTTTAGTGTTAGTTTTAGGGTGTGGTTTAGGGTTAGGGTTAGGGTGAGTGTGAGGTATATGGTTAGAGTTAGGGTTAAGGTGAGGCTGAGGGTGAGGCTTAGGTTTAGGGTTAGGATTAGGATTAGGGTAAGGGTTAGGGTGAGTGTGAGGGTTAGGGTTATTGTTAGGGTGAAGGTGAGTGTTATGGTGATGGTTAGGGTTAGGGTTAGGGTGAGGGTGAGGTTTTTGGTTAGGGTTAGGATTAGGGTTAGGGTGAGCTGAGGTTTATGGTTAGATTTAGGTTTAGTTGGAAGGTTAGGTCGAGGGTTAAGATTAGGGTTAGTGTTAGGGTGAGGTTTAGTTTTGGGTTAGGGTTAGAGTCAGGGTTAGAGTTAGCGTGAGGTTTAGGGTTAGAGTTAGGGTTAGGTTGAGTTTTAGGTTGAAGGTTATGGTAAGGGTTAGTTTTAGGGTTAGGGTTAGGGTGAAAGTTAGGGGGAGGTTTAGGGTTAGGGTTAGGGTTAGGGATAGGATTAGGTTAGGGTTAGAGTGAGGGTGAGTGTGTGTGTTAGGTTTAGGTTAAGGTTTAGGCTATTGGTTAGGCTGAGGGTGAGGTTGTTGGTGAGTTTTGGGGTTATGGGGAGGGTTAGGATGAGGGTTAAGGTTAGGATTATGGATAGGGTAAGGGCTAGGGTGAGTGTGAGTGTTAGGGTGAGGATGATGGTAAGGGTAAAGGTTAGGTTTAGACTGAGGCTTAGGGTTAAGATAAGGGTGAGGGTTAGGGTTAGGTTTAGGGTTAGGGTAAGGGTTAGGGTTAGGGTTAGTGTTAGTGTGAGGGTTAGATTGAGGATTAGGGTTAAGGTTAGTGTCAGATTTAAGGTGAGGATGAGGGTTAGGGTTAGGGTGAGGGTGAGGGTTGGATTTAGTGTTAGAGGGAGGGCTAGGGTGAGGGTGAGGATTAGGGTTAGGGTTAGGGTTAGGGTGAGGTTTAGGATTAGGGTGAGGGTTAGGGTTAGGATAAGTGTAAGGGTGAGGGCTAGGCTGAGGGTTAGGGATAGGGTTAGGTTTAGGATTAGGGTTACGGTGAGGGCGAATGTGAGGGTTAGGATCAGGGTTAGGGTTAGGCTTAGAGTTAGGATGAGGGTTAGGGTTAGGGTTTGGGTTAGGTTGAGGGTGAGGCTGAGGATTAGGGTTAGGTTTAGGGTTAGATTTTCGGTTAGGTTTAGGGTTAGATTTTTGGTTAGGTTTAGAGTTAGTCTTAGTGTTAGTGTTAGTGTTAAGATTACATTGAGGGTTGGGGTTAGGGTTATGGTTAGGGTTAGGCTTAGAGTTAGGGTGAGCGTTAGGATGAGGATTAGGTTTACGATTAGGGTTAGGGTGAGGGCTAGGGTGAAGGTGATGATTGGGGTTAGTGTTAGGATAAGGATTAGGGTTAGGGTTAGGGTTAGGGTTAGGGTGAGGGTCAGGATGAGGGTTATTGTTATGGTGAGGGTGAGGGATAGGGATTAGGGTTAGGGTGAGGGTGAGGGTGAGGTTTATGGTTAGATTTAGTTTTAGTAGGAGGGTTAGGTCGAGGGTTAGGTTTAGGCTAAGTGTTAGGGTTAAGGTTAGGTTGAGGGTTAGGGTTAGGGTTAGGTTTAGGGTTAGGATTAGGGTTAGGGTGATTGTGAGTGTGAGGTTTAGGGTTAGGGTTAGGCTTAGGCTTAGGTTTAGGCTGAGGGTGAGGTTGGGGGTGAGGATTAGGTTTAGGGTGATGGTTAGGGTTAGGGTTAGGGTAAGGGTTAGTGTTAGGGTTAGGGATAAAATGAGGGTTAGGGTGAGGGTGAGGTTTAGGGGTAGAGTTAGGGTTAGGGTGAGGTTTAGGGTTAGAGTGAGGGTTTGGGTGGGGGTGACGGTAAGGGTAAACATGAGGTTTAGGCTGATCGTGAGGGTTAAGGTAACGGTGAGTGTTAGGGTTAGGGTGAGGGTTAGGGTTAAGTTTAGGGTGAGGGTGAGGGTTAGATTGAGGATTGTGTTAGGGGTAGTGTGAAGTTTAGGGTGAGGATGAGGGTTAGGGTTAGGGCGAGGTCTAGGGAGAGTGTGAGGTTTAGCGTTAATTTTAGGATGAGGTTTAGGGTTACTTTGATGGTTAGGTTAGTGTGATGTTTAGTGTTTGGGTTAGTGTTAAGGTGAGGGTAAGTGTTAGGGTGATGGTTAGGGGTAGGTTGAGGGTTACGTTTAGGGTGAGGGTTAGAGTTAGGGTTCGGGTTATTGTTTGCGTTAGGGTTAGGGTTAAGGTTATGGTGAGGGTGAGGGTTAGGGTTAGGTCTAGGATGAGGTTTAGGGATAGTGTTAGGGTTAGGGTTAGGGTCAGGTTGAGGTTTAGTGTTAGAGTTAGTGTTAGGGTGAGGTTGAGGTTGAGGGTTAGTGTTAGTATTAATGTTAGGGTTAGGCTTAATTTGAAGGTTAGGTTGAGGGTGAGGGTTATGGTTTGGGTTAGGAGTACATTAGAGTTAGTGTTAGGGTGAGTGTGAGGGTTAGGGTTAAGGTTAGGGGTAGGCTTATGGTTGGGCTGAGGTTAAGGGTGAGGGTTAGGGTTAGGGTGAGGTTTAGGGTTAGGATTAGGATGAGTGTGAGTGTTAGGGTTAGGGTTAAGATTAGGACTAGGCTGAGGGTGAGGGCGTGGTTTAGGGTTAGGGTTAGTGTTAAGGTGAGGTTTAGGGTTTGGGTTAGGATTAGAGTTAGGTTTAGGGTGAGGGTGAGGTTTAGGGTTAGATTTAGGGTTAGGGTGAGGTTTTGGTTGAGGTTTAGGGTAAGGGTTAATGTTTGGGTTAGGGTTAGGGTGAGAGTTAGAGGGAGGGTTAGGGTTAGGGTTGGTGTTAGGGACAGCATCAGGGTTAGAGTGAGGATGAGTGTGTGTGTTAGATTTAGGTTTAGGGTTAGGCTTAGGGTAAGGCTGAGGGTGAGGTTGAGGGTGAAGGTTAGGTTTAGGGGAAGGGTTAGGATGAGGGTTAGGGTTAGGATTAGGGTTAGGGTAAGGGCTAGGGTGAGTTTGAGGATGAGGTTTAAGGTTAGGGTTAGGTTCAGGGTTAGGGTGAGGTTCAGGGTTAGAGTTAGGTTTAGGGTGAGGCTGAGGGTGAGGGTTAGGGTTAGGGTTAGTGTTAGGTTTAGGGTGAGGGTTAGGGTGAGGGTGAGGGTTAGGGTTAGGGTTAGGATTAGGATTAGGGTTTTGGTTAGTGTGAGTGTGAGGGTTAGGGTTAGGTTTAGGGTTAGGCTTAGGGTTAGGCTGAGGGTGAGGGTGAGGTTTAGATTGAGGATTAGTGTTAGGGTTAGTGTGAGGTTTGTGGTGAGGATGAGGCTTAGGGTTAGGGTGAAGGCGAGGGTGAGGTTGAGTGTTAGGGTTAGTGTTAGGGTGAGGTTTAGGGTTAGGGTGATGTTTAGGGTTAGTGTGAGGGTTAGTATTAGGTTTAGGGTTAGTGTTAGGGTGAGGGTAAGTTTTAGGGTGAGGGTTACTTTTAGGGTGAGGGTTATGGTTAGGGTGAGGGTTAGGGTTAGGATAAGTGTAAGGGTGATGTCTAGGCAGAGGGTTAGGGTGAGGGTTAGGGTTAGGTAAGGGGTCAGGTTTAGGATTAGGGTTAGGGTTAAGGTGAATGTGAGGGTCAGGATTAAGGTTAGGGTTAGGCTTAGAGTTAGGATGAGGGTTAGGGTTATGGTTTGGGTTAGGGTGAGGTTGAGGCTGAGGATTAGGTTTAGGTTTAGGGTTAGGTTTATGTTGAGTGTTAGTGTTAGGGTCAGTGTTAGGGTTACAGTGAGGGTTGGGGTTAGGGTTAGGGTTAGGTTTAGGCTTAGAGTTAGGGTGAGGGTTAGGATGAGGATTAGGTTTACATTTAGGGTTAGGGTGAGGGCTAGGGTGAAGGTGAGGATTAGGGTTAGTGTTAGGGTAAGATTTAGGGTTAGGGTTTGGGTTAGGGTGAGAGTTAGGGTTAGGATTAGGGTTAGGGTGAGGGTTAGGGTTAGGATTAGGGTTAGGGTGAGGTTGAGTGTTAGCATTAGGGTGAGGTTAAGGGTTAGGTTTGGGATTAGGGTTAGGGTGAGGGTGAGGTTCATTGTTAGATTTAGGTTTAGTTGGAGGGCTATGTCGAGGGTTAGGGTTAGGTTAAATGTTAGTGTTAACATTAGGTTGAGGGTTAGGTTGAGGTTTAGGATTAGGGGTAGGGTTAGGTTTAGGATTAGGGTTAGGATGAGGTTGAGTGTGAGGTTTAGGGTTAGGGTTAGTCTTAGGCTTAGGGTTAGGCTAAGGATGAGCATAGGGGTGAGGATTAGGGTTAGGGTGATGGTTAGGGTTAGGGTGAGGGTTAGTGTTAGGGTTAGGGTTAGAGTTAGGGTGAGAGTTATGGATAAGTTTTGGGTTAGGGTGAGATTGAGGCTGAGGATTAGGGTTAGGGTTAGGGTTAGGTTTAGGTTTAGGGTTAGTGTTAGGTTCATTGTTAGGGTTAGGGTTATGTTGAGGTTTCGGGTTAGGGTTAGGGTTAGGCTGAGGTTGAGCTTGGAGTTGAGGATTAGAGTTAGAGTTAGGGTTAGGCTTAGGGTTATGGTTATTGTTAGTGTTATGGTTAGGGTTAAGCTGGCGGTGAAGGTGAGGCTTAGGGTTATTTTTAGGGTTAGGGTTAGGGTGAGGTTTAGGGTTAGGGCTATAGGGAGGGTTAAGATGAGGTTTAGGTTTAGGAATAGGGTTAGGGTGATTGCTAGGGTGAGGGTGAGGTTTAGGGTTAGGTTTAGGGTTATCGTTAGGTTTAGGGTTAGGGTTAGCGTTAGGGTTCTGGTGAGGGTTATGGTTAAGGTTAGGCTTAGGATTAGGCTGAGGGTGAGGTTGGGGGTGAGGATTAGAGTTAGGGTTAGGGTTATTGTTAGTGTTATGGTTAGGATTAAGTTTGCTGTGAGGGTGAGGCTGAGGGTGAGGGTTATGGTTAGGGTTAGGATTAGGGTTAGGGTTAGGGTTATTGTTAGGGTTACGGTTAGAGTAATGGTGAGGTTGAATGTGAGGGTCAGGTTTATGGTGAGTTTTAGGTTGAGGTTTAATGTTAGGGTGAGGGTTAGGGTGAGGGTGAGGTTTAGGGTTAGGGTTAGGCGGAGGGTTAGGCTGAGGTTTAGGGATAGGTTTAGTGTTAGGGTTAGGGTGAGGGTGAGGGTTAGGTTGAGGTTTAGGGATAGGGTTAGGTTTAGGGTTAGGGTTAGGGTGAGGTTGAGTATGAAGGTTAGTGTGAGGGTTAGGTTTAGGCTTAGGGTTAGGCTGAGTGTGACATGGTGGTGAGGATTCGGCTTAGGGTAATGGTTCGAGTTAGGTTTAGTGTTCTTGTTAGGGTTAGGGTTAGAGTTACGGTGAGTGTGAGGGTGCGGTTGAGAGTTATGGTTATGGTTAGGGTGGGGTTTAGGGTTTGGGTTAGGGTTAGGGTTAGAGTTACGGTGAGGGTGAGGGTGCAGTTGAGGGTTATGGTTATGGTTATGGTGGGGTTTAGGGTTTGGGATAGGGTTAGGGTGAGGGTGAGGGTGAGGTTTAGGGTTAGATATAGGGTTAGGTGGAGGGTTAGTGTGAGGGTTAGGGTTAGGGTGAGGTTGAGGCTGAGGATTAGGGTTAGGTTTAGGGTTAGGTTTAGGTTTAGGGTTAGTGTTAGGATTAGGGTTAGGGTTAGGGTCATGGTGAGGTTTAGGGTTAGGGTTAGGGTTAGGCTGAGGGTGAGCTTGGGGGTGAGGGTTAGAATTAGGGTTAGGGTTAGGCTTAGGTTTATGGTTATTGTTCGTGTTATGTTTAGTGTTAAGTTTGTGGTGAGGTTGAGGCTGAGGCTTAGGGTTATGGTTAGTGTTAGGGTCAGTGTGAGGTTTAGGTTTAGGGTTATGGGGAGGGTTAGGATGAGGTTTAGGGTTAGGAATAAGGTTAGGGTGATTGGTAGGGTGAGGGTGAGGTTTAGGATTTTGTTTAGGGTTATCGTTAGTGTTAGTGTTAGGGTTAGGGTTAAGGTTTTGCTGAGGGTTAGGGTTAGGGTTAGTCTTAGGGTTAGGCTGAGGGTGAGGGTGGGGGTTAGGATTAGAGTTAGGGTTAGGGTTAGGCTTAGGGTTAGGGTTATTGTTAGTGTTATGGTTAGGATTAAGTTTGATGTGAGGGTGAGGCTGAGGGTGAGGGTTATGGTTATGGTTAGGTTTAGGGTTAGTGTTATTGTTAGGTTAAGGTTTAGAGTAATGGTGAGGTTGAAGGTGAGGTTCAGGTTTAGGGTGAGGTTTAGGGTGAGGTTTAGGGTTAGGGTTAGGGTTAGGTTGAGGGTGAGGTATAGGGTTAGGGTTAGGGTTAGTTGGAGGATTAGGCTGAGTTTCAGGGATAGGTTTAGTGTTAGGGTTAGGGTGAGGGTGAGGGTTAGGTTGAGGTTTAGGGATAGGGTTAGGTTTAGGATTAGGGTTAGGGTGAGGGTGAGTATGAGGGTTAGTGTGAGGGTTAGGCTTAGGCTTAGGTTTAGGCTGAGGGTGAGGGTGGTGGTGAGGATTAGGCTTAGGGTAATGGTTCAAGTTAGGTTTAGTGTTCTTGTTAGGGTTAGGGTTAGAGTTACGGTGAGGGTGAGGGTGTGGGTGAGGGTTATGGTTATGGTTAGGGTGGGGTTTAGAGTTAGGGTTAGGGTTAGGTTGAGGGTTATGGTTACTGTGAGAGTGAGGTTGAGGGTTAGGTTTAGGTTTAGGGATAGGGTGAGGTTTACGGTTTGGGTTAGTGTCAGAGTTAGGGTTAGGTTTAGGGTGAGTTTTAGGTTTAGAGTTAGGGTTAGGGTGAGGGTTTGGTTGAGGGTTAGGGTAAGGGTTACTTTTAGGGGTAGGGGTAGGGTGAGAGTTAGGGGGAAGTTTAGGGTTAGGTATAGGATTAGGGTTAGAATGAGAGTGAGTGTGTGTGTTAGGTTTAGGTCTAGGGTTAGGCTTAGGGTTAGGCTGAGGGTGAGGTTAGGTTGAGGTTTAGGGTTAGGGGGAGGGTTAGGATGAGGATTAGGTTTAGGTTTAGGGTGAGGTTTAAGGTTAGGTTTAGGATTAGGGTGAGGGTGGGGTTTAGGGTTAGAGTTAGGGTTAGGGTGAGTCTGAGGTTGAGGGTCAGGGTTAAGGTTAGTGTTAGGTTTAGGGTTAGGTTTAGGGTGAGGGTGAAGGTTAGGGTTAATGTTAGGATTAGGATTAGGTTTAGCGTTACGTTGAATTTGAGGGTTAGTGTTAGGTTACTGTTAGGCTTAGGGTTAGGCTGAATGTGAAGGTGAGAATGAGGGTTAGGGCTAGGGTGAGGGTTAGGGTTAGGGTTATGGGGAGGATTAGGATGAGGGTTAGTGTTAGGATTAGGGTTAGGGTTAGGGCAAGGGTGAGGGTGAAATTTAGGGTTCGTGTCCTGGTGAGCTTTAGGGTTAGGGTTAGTGTTAAGGTTATGGTGAGTGTGAGGTATAGGGTTAGAGTTACGGTTAAGGTGAGGCTGAGGGTTAGACTTAGGGTTAGGGTTAGGATTAAGATTAGGTTAAGGATTAGGGTGAGTGTGAGGGTTAGGGTTAGGATTAGTGTTAGGCTTAGGGTTACACTGAGGGTCAGGGTGAAGTTGAGGGTTAGGGTTAGGATTAGGGTTAGGGTGAGTGTGAGTGTGTGTGTTAGGGTTAGGTTTATGTTTAGGGTTAGGGTGAGGGTTATGGTTAGGTTGATGGTTAGGGTTAGGTTTAGGGTTATTTTAGGGTTAGGGTTAGGGTTACAGTTACGGTGAGGGTGAGGGTGAGGGTTAGGGTTAGGGTTAAGGTGAGGTTTAGGTTTAGGGTTATTGTTAGAGTTAGGGTTAGGGTGAGAGTGAGGTTTACGTTTAGAGTTAGGGTTAGTGTTAGGGTTAGGGTTAGGGTGATGGTTAGGGTTAGGCTTAGGGTTAGGCTGAGCATGAGGGCGAGGGTTAGGTTTAGGGTTAGGGTGAGGGTTAGGGTTAGCGTTAGTGTGAGAGTTAGGATGAGGTTTAGGGTTAGGATTAGCTTTAGGGTGAGGACTACTGTGAGGGATAGGGTGAGGGTTAGGTTTAGGGAAAGGAATAGGTTTAGTATTAGGGTTAGGGTGAGGGTGAGTATGAGGGTTAGAGTTAGGGTTTGGTTTAGGGTGAGGGTGAGGCTGAGGATTAGTGTTAGCTTTAGGGTTAATATTAGGGTTAGGTTTAGGGTTAGGGTTAGGTTTAGGGTTACAGTGAGGGTTAGGGTTAGGGTTAGGGTTAGATATAGGCTTAGGTTTAGACTGAGGGTGAGGGTGGGGGTGAGGATTTGGGTTAGGTTGAGGTTTAGGGTTAGGGTTAGTGTTAAGGTTAGGGTGAGGGAGTTAGGTTGAGGTTTAGGGATAGGGTTAGGTTTAGGATTAGGGTTAGAGTGAGGGTGAGTATGAAGGTTAGGGTGAGGGTTAGGCTTAGGGTTAGGCTGAGGGTGTCTGTGCGGGTGAGGATTAGGGTTAGGTTTATGTTTTGATTTAGGGTTCGTGTTAATTTTAGTGTTAGGGTTAGAGTTACAGTGAGGGTGAGGGTGCGGGTGAAGGTTACGGTTAGGGTTAGGGTGGGGTTTAGGGTTAGGGTTAGGGTTAGGGTGAGGGTGAGGTTTAGGGTTAGAAATTGGGTTTGGGTGAGGGTTAGGGATAGGGTTAGTGTTAGGGTTAGGGTAAGTGTTAGGGTGAGTTTTTGGGTTAGGGAGAAGGTTATGGTTAGGGTAAGGGATAGGATTAGGGTTAGGGTTATGGTTAGGTTTAGGTTTACGGTTACAGTTTGGGTGAGGGTGAGGGTAAGGGTTAGGGTTAGGTTTAGGGTTTGGGTTAGGTTGAGGGATTGGTTTAGGGTTAGTGTAATTGTTAGAGTTACGGTGAGGGTTAGGGGGAGGGTTAGGTTTAGGGTTAGGTTTAGGGATATGATTAGGTTTAGGGTGAGGTTGAGTTTGTGTGTTAGAGTTAGGTTTATGGTTAGGCTTAGGGTTAGGCTGAGGGTTCGGTTTAAGGGGAGGGTTAGAATGAGGGTAAGGGTTAGGATTAGGTTTAGGGTAAGGGCTAAGATGAGGGTGAGGTTTAGGGTTAGGGTTAGGGTGAGGTTTAGGGTTAGGATTAGGGTTAGGGTTAGGGTGAGGGTGAGGTTTAGGGTTAGAGTTAGGCTTAGGGTGAAGATGAGGGTGAGTGTTATGGTTACAGTTAGTGTTAGGTTTAGGGTTGGGGTAAGGTTGAGGGTTAGGGTGACGGTGAGGTTTAGGGTTAGGGTTAGGGTTAGGGTTAGGGTGAGGGTAAGTGTTAGGGTGAGGGTTAGTGTTAGAGTTAGGTTATGGTTAGGGTGAGGGTGAGGGTTAGGGTTATTGTTAGGTTTAGGGTTAGGGTTACAGTCACGGTGAGGGTGAGGTTTAGGGTTAGGGTTAGGGTGAGGTTTAGTGTTAGGGTTAGGGTTAAAGTTAGGGTTAGGGTGAGGGTGAGGTTTAGGGGTACATTTAGGGTTAGGGTGATGGTTAGGGTTAAGGGGCAAGTTAGCGTTGGGGTGAATGTAAGGGTAAATTTGCGGGTAGGCTGAGGGTGAGGGATATGTTAAGAGTGAGGGTTAGGGTTAGGGTGAGGGTTAGTGTTAGCCTTAGGGTGAGGTGGAGGGTTAAATTGAGGATTCGTGTTTGGGTTAGTGTGAGGTTTATGGTGAGGATGAGAGTTAGGGTTAGGGTGAAGTCTAGGGGGTGGGGGAGGGTAAGGGTTAGTGTTAGGGTGAGGTTTAGGGTTAGGGTGATGTTTAGGGTTAGTGTGAGTGTTAGTGTTATGGTTAGGGTTAGGTTTTGGGTGAGGGTATGTGTTAGGGTGAGGGTTAGGATTAGGGTGAGGGTCATGGTTAGGGTGAGGGTTAGGCTTAGGATAAGTGTAAGGTTGAGGGCTAGGCTGAGGGTTAGGGTGAGGGTTAGGGTTAGGGATAGGGTTAAGTTTAGGATTAGGGTTAGGGTGAGGGTGAATTTGAGGTTTAGGATCAGGGTTAGGGTTAGGCTTAGAGTTAGGATGACGGTTAGGGTTAGGGTTTGGGTTAGGGTGAGGGTGAGGCTGAGGATTAGGGTTAGGTTTAGGGTTAGTGTTAGTGTTAGGGTTAGTGTTAGGGTTACAATGAGGGTTGATGTTAGGGTTAGGGTTAGGGTTAGGCTTAGAGTTAGGGTGAGGGTTAGGATAAGGATTAGGTTTACTATTAGGGTTAGGGTGATGGCTAGGGTGAAGGTGAGGATTAGGGTTAGTGTTAGGATAAGGTTTAGGGTTAGGGTGAGGTTTAGGAAGAGGGTTAGGGTTACAGTGAGGGTGAGGGTTAGGGTTAGGGTTAGGATTCAGGTGAGGTGAGGGTGAGTGTTATTGTTAGGGTGAGGTTTAGGGTTAGGGCTAGGATTAGGGTTAGGGTGAGGGTGAGGTTTGTGGTTAGCTTTAGATTTATTTGGAGGCTTAATTCAAGGGTTAGGGTTAGGGTAAGTTTTAGGGTTAATGTTAGGTTGAGGGGTAGTTTGAGGTTTAGGGTTAGGGTTAGGGTTAGGGTTAGGGTTAGTTTTAGTGTGAGAGTCAGGATGAGGGTTAGTGTTATGGTGAGGGTGAGGGTAAGGTTTAGGCTGAGGGTTAGGTTTAGGATTATGGTTAGGGTGAGGATGAGTGTTAGCATTAGGGTTAGGGTTAGGTTTACCGTTAGGATTACTCTTATTGTTAGGTTTAGGGTTAGAGTTATGGTGAGGGTGAGGGTGAGGGTGAGTGTTAGGGTTAGGGTGAGGTTTAGGGTTAGGGTTAGTTAGTATTAGGGTTAGAGTGAGGGTGAGGTTTATGGTTAGATTTAGTTTTAGTTGGAGGGTTAGGTCGAGGTTTAGGGTTAGGCTAAGTGTTGGCGTTAAGGTTAGGTTGAGGGTTAGGTTGAGGTTTAGGGTTAGGGTTAGGGTTAGGGTTAGGATTAGGTTGAGGGTGATTGTGAGTGTGAGGTTTAGGGTTAGGGTTAGGCTTAGGATTAGGGTTAGGCTGAGGGTGAGGTTGGGGTGAGGATTAGGGTTACGGTGATTGTTAGGGTTAGGGTAAGGGTAAGTGTTAGTGTTAGGATTAGTGTTAGAATTAGGGTTAGGATGAGGGTGAGGTTCAGGGGTAGAGTTAGGGTTAGGGTGAGGGTTAGGGTTAGAGTTCGGGTTAGGGTGGGGATGACGTTAAGGGTAAATGTGAGGGTTAGCCTGAGCGTGAGGGCTAAGGTAAGGGAGAGTGTTAGGGTTAGGGTGAGGGTTAGGGTTAGGTTTAGGGTGAGGGTGAGGGTTAGTTTGAGGTTTAGTGTTAGGGTTAGTGTGAAGTTTAGGGTGAGGATGAGGGTTAAGGGTTAGGGCGAGGTCTAGGAATAGGATGAGGATTAGGGTTAGTGTTAGGGTGAGGTTTAGGATTACATTGATGCTTAGGGTTAGTGTGAGGTTTCATTTTAGGGTTAGGGTTAGTGTTAAGGTGAGGGTAAGTGTTAGGGTGAGGGTTAGGGTTAGGGTGAGGGTTATGTTTAGTGTGAGGGTTAGGGTTAGGGTTAGGGTTATTGTTAGCGTTAGGGTTAGGGTTAAGTTTATGGTGAGGGTGAGGGTGAGGTTTAGGGTTAGGTCTAGGATGAGGTTTAGGATAGGGTTAGGGTTAGGGTTAGGGTCAGGGTGAGGTTTAGTGTTAGAGTTAGGGTTAGGGTGAGGCTGAGGGTTAGTGTTTGGGTTAGTATTAATGTTAGGGTTAGGCTTAATTTGAGGGTTAGGTTGAGGGTTAGGGTTTGGGTTAGGAGTACATTTGGGTTAGTGTTAGGGTGAGTGTGAGGGTTAGAGTTAATATTAGGGATAGGCTTAGTGTTAGGCTGAGGTTGAGGGTGAGGGTTAGGTTTAGGGTTAGGGTTAGGGTGAGTGTGAGAGGTAGGGTTAGGGTTAGGCTTAGGATTAGGCTGAGGGTGAGTGTGAGGGTTAGGTTTATGGTTAGGCTTAGGATTAGGCTGAGGCTGAGCGTGTGGGTTAGGGTTAGGGCTAGTGTTATGGTGAGGTTTAGGGTTTGGGTTAGGGTTAGATTTAGGGTTAGGGTGAGGGTTAGATTTAGGGTTATGGTGAGGTTTAGGTTGAGGGTTATGGTAAGGGTTAGGGTTTGGGTTAGGGTTAGGGTGAGTGTTAGAGGGAGGGTTAGGGTTAGGGTTAAGGTTAGTGACAGGAGTAGGGTTGGAGTGAGGGTGAGTGTGTGTGTTAAGTTTAGGTTTAGGTTTAGGCTTAGGGTTAGGCTGAGGGTGAGTTTGAGGGTGAGGGTTAGGCTTAGGGGGCGGGTTAGGATGAGGGTTAGGGTTAGGATTAGGGTTAGAGTAAGGGCAAGGGTGAGTTTGAGGGTGAGGTTTAAGTTTATGGTTAGGTTTAGGGTTAGGGTGAGGTTTAGGGTTATTGTTAGGTTTAGGGTGAGGCTGAGGGTGAGGGTTAGGGTTAGGGTTAGTGTTATGTTTAGGGTTAGGTTTACGGTGAGGGTTAGGGTGAGGGTAAGTTTAGGGTTACTGTTAGGATTAGGATTAGGGTTAGGGTTAGGGTGAATGTGAGGGTTAGGTTTATTTTTTGGGTTAGTCTTAGGGTTAAGCTGAGGGTGAGGGTGAGGGTTAGAGTGAGTGTTAGTTTTAGGGATATGGGGAGGGTTAGGATGAGGGTTAGGGTTAGGATTAGGGTTAGGGTGAGTGCAAGGGAGAGGTTGAGGTTTAGGGTTAGTGTTAGGGTGAGGTTTAGGGTTAGGGTTAGGTTGAGTGTGAGATATAGGGTTAGAGTTAGGGTTAAGGTGAGGGTGAGGGTGAGGGTTAGGGGTAGGTTTTGGGTTATGGTGAGGGTGAGTGAGTGTGTCAGGGTGAGGTTTAGGTTTAGGCTAAGGGTTAGGTTAATGGTGAGGTTGACGTTGAGGGTTAGTGTTAGTGTGAGGTTTAGGGTAAGGATTAGGGGGAGGGTTAGGATGAGGATTAGGGTTAGTACTATGGTTGGGGTGAGAGTGAGGGTGAGGGTCAGGGTTAGTGTTAGGTTGAGGGTTAGGATGTGGCTTAGGATTAGTGTTAGGGTGAGGGCTAGGATGAGGGTGAGGTTTAAGGTTAGGGTTAGGGTTAGGGTTAGGTTTAGGGTGAGTTTTAGTGTTAGAGTTAGGGTAAGGGTGAGGCTGAGGTTGAGGGTTAGGTTTAGGGTTAGTGTTAGATTTAGTGTTAGGGTGAGGGTTAGGGTGAGGTTGAGGATGAGCTTTAGGGTTAGGATTAGGATTAGAGTCAGGTTTAGGGTGAGTGTGAGGGTTAGGGTTAGGTTTAGGTTTAGGATTAGGGTTAGGCCATGGATGAGGGTGAGAGTGAGGGTTAGGGTTAGGGTGATGGTTAGGGTTAGTGTTAGGGTGAGAGTTAGGGTTCGGTTAAGTTTAGGGTTAGGGTGAGGGTTAGGGTTAGGGTTAGGGTGAGCTTTAGGGTTAGGGTTATGTTGAGGGTTAGGGTTAGGGTAAGGATGAGGGTTAGGGTTATTGTTAGTGTGAGGGTTAGGATGAGGATTAGGGTTATGATTAGGGTTAGGATGAGGGCTAGGGTGAGGGTGAGGATTAGGGTTAGTGTTAGGGTAAGGTTTAGTTTTAGGGTTAGGGTTAGGGTGCGGGTTAGGTTGAGGGTTAGTGTTTCGGTGAGGGTGAGGGTTAGGGTTGGGATTAGGGTTAGGGTGAGGTTGAATTTTAGCATTAGGTTTAGGGTTCGGGTAAGGTTTAGGTTTAGGATTAGTGTTATTGTTAGGGTTAGGGTTAGTGTTATGGTGAGGGTGAGGTTTAGGGTGACGGTTAGGGTTAGGGTAGGGTGAGGATTAGGGTTAGGGTTAGGATTAGGGTTAGGGTGAGTTTGTGGTTAAGGTTTAGAGTTAGGGTTCGGGTGAGGCTGAGGTTGAGGGTTAGGGTTAGGGTTAGGGTTAGGTTTAGGGTTAGGTTTAGGGTGAGGGTGAGGACTAGGGTTAGGGTTAGGATTAGGATTATTGTTAATATTGGGGTTAGGGTTACAGTTATTGTGAGGGTGAGGGTGAGTTTTAGGGTTAGGGCTAGGATGAGGTTTAGGGATAGTGTTAGGGTTAGGGTTAGGATCAGGGTGAGGTTTAGTGTTAGAGTTAAGGTTAGGGTGAAGCTGAGGGTGAGGGTTAGGGTTCGGATTAATGTTAGGGATAGGCTTAAGGTGAGGGTTAGGTTGAGGTTAGGGTTAGAGTTAGGAGTAGGATTAGGTTTAGTATTAGTTTGAGGGTGAGGGTTAGGGTTAGGGTTAGGGTTAGGGATAGGCGTAGGGTTAGGCTGACTTTGAGGGTGAGGGTTAGGTTTAGGGTGAGTTTTAGGCCTATGGTTAGGGTGAGTGTGAGTGTTAGGGTTAGGGTTTGGCTCAGGATTAGGCTGAGGGTGAGGGTGTGGGTTAGGGTTAGGGTGAGGGTTAGGGTTAGGGTGAAGTTGAGGGTTAGGGTTACAGGGTTAGGGTTAGGGTTAGGTTTAGGTTTAGGGTTACTATTAGGGTTAGGGTGAAGGTGAGATTTATGGTGAGATTTAGGTTTAGTTGGAGGGTAAAGTCGGAGATTAGGGTTAGGCTTAGTGTTAGGGTGAGCTTTAGGGTTTGGGTTAGGGATGGAGTCAAGTTTAGGGTGAGGGTGAGTTTTAGGGTTAGAGTTAGGGTTAGGGTGAGGTTTAGGTTGAGGGTTATGGTAAGTGTTAGTTTTAGGTTTAGGGTGAGAATTAGGGGGAGGTTTAGGTTTAGGGTTAGGGTTAGGGATAATATTAGGTTTAGAGTGAGGGTGTGTGTGTTAGGTTTAGGTTTAGGTTTAGGCTAATGGTTAGGCTGAGAGTGAGATTGAGGGTGAGGGTTAGGGTTAGGATTAGAGATAGGGTACGGGCTAGGTTGAGTGTGAGGGTTAGGGTGAGGATGATGGTAAGGGTAAAGGTTAGGTTTAGGTTGAGGGTTAGGGTGAAGATAAGGGTGAGGGTTAGGGTTAGGTTTAGGGTTATGGTAAGGGTTAGCATTAGGTTTAGGTTTAGGGTTAGGATTAGGATTAGAGTCAGGGTTAGGGTGAGTGTGAGGGTTAGGGTTAGGGTTAGGTTTAGGATTAGGGTTAGGCTGAGGATGAGGGTGAGTGTGAGGGTTAGGGTTAGGGTGAGGGTTAGGGTTAGGGTTAGGGTGAGAGTTAGGTTTCGGTTAAGTTTAGGGTTAGGGTGAGGGTTAGGGTTAGGATGAGGGTGAGCTTTAGGGTTAGGGTTAGGTTGAGGGTTAGGGTTAGGGGAAGGATGAGGGTTAGGGTTAGGGTTAGTGTGAGGGTTAGGATGAGGTTTAGGGTTATGAATAGGGTTAGGCTGAGGTCTAGGGTGAGGGTGAGGATTAGGGTTAGTGTTAGGGTAAAGTTTAGGTTTAGGGTTAGAGTTAGGGTGAGGGTTAGGATGAGGGTTCCGGTTACGGTGAGGGTGAGGGTTAGGGTTAGGGTGAGGTTTAGTTTTATTATTAGGGTTAGGATGAGTTCGAGTGTTAGCATTAGGGTTAGGATTATTGGTATTGTTAGGTTTAGGTTTAGGATTATTGTTATGGTTAGGGTTAGGGTTAGAGTTATGGTGAGGGTTAGGGTTAGGGTTAGGGTTAGGGTGAGGATTAGGTTTAGGGTTAGGATTAGGGTTAGGGTGAGTGTGATGTTTATGGTTAGATTTAGGTTTAGTGGGAGGGTTAGGTCGAGGTTTAGGGTTAGGGTTAGTGTTAGGTTTAAGGTTAGGTTCAGGTATAGGTTGAGGTTTAGGGTTAAGGTTAGGTTTAAGGTTAGGATTAGGGTTAGGGTGAGGGTGAGTGTGAGGTTTAGGGTTAGGCTTAGGCTTAGGGTTAGGCTGAGGGTGAGGGTGGGGGTGAGGATTAGGTTTAGGGTGATGGTTAGGTTTAGGATTATGGTGAGTGTTAGTGTTAGGATTAGGGTTAGAGTTAGGGTTAGGATGAGGGTGAGATTTAGTGGTAGAGTTAGGGTTAGGGTGAGGTTAGCCTTAGAGTGAGGGTTAGGGTGGGGGTGACGGTAAGGGTAAAAGTGAGGTTTAGATTGAGGGTTAGAGTTACGTTAAAGGTGAGGGTTAGGGTTAGGGTGAGGGTTAGGTTGAGGGTGAGGGTTAGATTGAGGATTAGTGTTAGGGTTAGTGTGAAGTTTAAGGTGAGGATGAGGGTTAGGGTTAGGGTGAGGTATAGGGAGAGGGTGAGGTTTAGGGTTAGGGTTAGGGTGAGGTTTAGGGTTAGGGTGATGGTTAGGGTTAGTGTTAGGGTTAGGGTTAGTGTTAGGGTGAAGGTATGTTTTAGTGTGAGGTTTAGGGTTAGGGTAAGGGTAAGTGTTAGGGTGAGGGTTAGGGTTAGGTTGAGGATTATGGTTAGGGTGAGCGTTAGGGTTAGGGTTAGGATTATTGTTCAGGGTGAGGTTTAGTGTTAGAGTTAGGGTTAGGGTGAGGCTGAGGGTGAGGGTTAGGGTCAGGATTAATGTTAGGTTAAGGCTTAAGGTGAGGGTTAATTTGAGGGTGAGGGTTAGGGTTAGGGTTAGGGCTAGGATGTGGTTTAGGGATAGGGTTAGGTTTATGGTTAAGGTCAGGGTAAGGTTTAGTGCTAGAGTTAGGGTTAGGGTGAAGCTGAGTGTGAGGGTTAGGGTTAGGATTAATGTTAGGGTTAGGCTTAAGGTGAGGGTTAGTTTAAGGGTGAGGGTTAGGGTTAGGTTTAGGAGTAGGATTAGAGTTAGTATTAGGGTGAGTTGAGGGTTAGGTTTAGGGTTAGGGATAGGGATAGGTTTAGGGTTAGGCTAAGGTTGAGGGTTAGGGTTAGGGGAGTTTTAGGCTTAGGTTTAGGGTGAGTGTGTGGATTAGGGTTAGGGTTAGGCTCAGGATTAGGCTGAGGGTGAGGGCATGGGTTAGTGATAGGGTGAGGGTTAGGGTTAGAGTGAAGGTGAGGGTTAGGGTGACAGTTAGGGTTAGGGTTAGGTTGAGGTTTAGGGTTAGGGTTACGATTAGGGTTAGGGTGAGGGTGAGGTTCATGGTTAGATTTAGGTTTAGGTGGAGGGTTAGTTCGAGGTTTAGGGTTAGGATTAGTTTTAGGGTGAGGTTTAGGGTTTGGGTTAGGTTAGAGTCAGGGTTAGGGTAAGGGTGAGTTTTAGGGTTAGAGTTAGGGTTAGGGTGAGGTTTAGGTTGAGGGTTATGGTAAGGGTTAGTTTTAGGGTTAGGTTGAGATTTAGAGGAAAGTTTAGGGTTAGGGTTAGGGTTAGGGATAGTATTAGGGTTAGAGTGAGGGTGAGTGTGTGTGTTAGGTTTAGGTTTAGGTTTAGGCTAATGGTTAGGCTGAGGGTGAGGTTGAGGATGAGGGTTAGGATTAGCGGGAGGGTTAGGATGAGGGTTAGGGTTAGGATTAGAGTTAGGTTAAGGGCTAGGGTGAGGATGATGGTAAAGGTAAAGGTTAGTTTTAGGCTGAGGTTTAGGGTTAAGATAAGGGTGAGGGTTAGGGTTAGGTTTAGGGTTATGGTAAGGGATAGGGTTAGGTTTAGGGTTAGGGTGAGGGTTAGATTGAGGATTAGAGTTAGGGTTAGTGTGAGGTTTAGTGTGAGGATGAGGGTTAGTTATACGGTGAGGGTGAGGGTTAGAATTAGGGTTAGAGTGAGGGCTAGCGTGAGGGTGAGGATTAGGGTTAGGGTTAGGGTTAGGTTGAGGTTTAGGATTAGGGTTTGGGTTAGTGGGAGGGTTAGTGTTAAGGTTAGCGTTAGTGTTAGGGTGAGGGTAAGAGTTACATTGGGGGTTAGTGTTAGTGTGAGGTTTATGGTTAGGGTGAGGGTGAGGGTTAGGGTTTGGTTTAGGGTGAGGTTTAGTGTTAGGGTTAGGGTTAGATTTAGAGTTAGGGAGAGGGTGAGGGTTCGGGGTATATTTAGGGTTATCATGAGGGTTAGGGTTAGGGTGCGGGTTAGTGTGGGGGTGATTGTAAGGGTAAAGGTGTGGGTTAGGCTGAGAGTGAGGGTTACGGTAAGGGTGAGTGTTAGGGTTAGGGTGAGGGTTAGTTTTAGCGTTAGGGTGAGGTTGAGGGTTAGATTGAGGATTAGTGTTAGGGTTAGTGTGAGGTTTATGGTGAGGATGAGGGTTAGGGTTAGGGTGAAGGCTAGGGTGAGGGTGAGGGTTAGGGTTAGTGTTAGGGTGAGGTTTAGGGTTAGGGTGATGTTTAGGGTTAGTGTGAGGGTTAGTATTAGGGTTAGTGTTAGGGTGAGGGTAAGTTTTAGTGTGAGGGTTAGGTTTAGGGTGAGGGTTATGGTTAGGGTGAGGGTTAGGGTTAGGATAAGTATAAGGGTGAGGGCTAGGCTGAGGGTTAGGGTGAGGGTTAGGGTTAGGTAAGGAGTTAGGTTTAGGATTAGGGTTAGGGTGAAGGTGAGTGTGAGGGTTAGTCTTAGGTTTAGGGTTAGGCTTAGAGTTAGGATGAGGTTTAGGTTTAGGGTTTGGGTTAGGGTGAGGGTGAGGCTGAGGATTAGGGTTAGGTTTAGAGTTAGGTTTATGGTTAGTGTTAGTGTTAGGGTCAGTGTTATGGTTACAGCGAGGGTTGGGGTTAGGGTTAGGGTTAGGTGTAGGCTTAGAGTTAGAGTGAGGGTTAGGATAAGGATTAGGTTTTCGATTAGAGTTAGGGTGAGGGCTAGGGTGAAGGTGAGGTTTAGGGTTAGTGTAAGGGTAAGGTTTAGGGTTAGGGTTAGGGTTAGGGTGAGGGTTAGGATGAGGGTTAGTGTTACCGTGAGGGTGAGGGTTAGGGTTAGGGTGAGGGTTAGGGTTAGGATTAGGGTTAGGGTGAGGTTGAGTGTTAGCATTAGCGTTAGGGTTAGGTTAAGGGTTAAGATTACTCTTATTGTTGGTCTTAGGGTTAGAGTTATGGTGAGGGTGAGGGTGAGGGTGAGGGTGAGGGTTAGGGTTAGGGTTAGTGTTAGTGTTAAGGTTAGGTTTAGGGTGAGGTTTAGGGTGATGGTGTGGGTTAGGGTTAGGATTAGGATTAGGGTTAGTGTTAGGGTGAGTGTGAGGGTTAGGGTTAGGTTTAGCGTTAGGCTTAGCGTTAGGCTGAGGTTGAGGGTGGGGGTGAGGATTAGGGTTAGGGTGATGGTTTGGGTAAGGGTTAGTGTGTTATTGTTAGGGTTAGGTTTTGAATTACTGTGAGGGTGAGTGTTCGGGTGAGGGTTAGGGTTAGGGTTAGGTTTAGGGTTTTGGTTAGGTTGAGAGTTCGGTTTAGGTTTAGTGTAAGGGTTAGGGTTAGAGTGAGAGTTAGGGGTAGGGTTAGTGTTAGGGTTAGGTTTAGGGACAGGATTAGGCTTAGGGTGAGGGTGAGTGTGTGTGTTATGTTTAGGTTTATTGTTAGGCTTACGTTTAGGCTGAGGATTCCGTTTAGGGGGAGGGTTTGAATGAGGCATATGGTTAGGATTAGGGTTAGGGTAAGGGCTAGGGTGAGGGTGAGGTTTAGGGTTAGGGTTAGGGTGAGGTTTAGGGTTAGGGTTAGGGTTAGGTTGAGGGTGAGGTTTAGGGTTAGAGTTAGGGTCAGGGTGAAGCTGAGGGTGAGTGTTAGGGTTACAGTTAGTGTTAGGTTTCAGGTTGGGGTAAGGGTGAGGGTTAGGGTTTGGGTGAGGGTTAGGGTTAGGATTAGGATAAGGATTAGGGTTAGGGTTAGTGTGAGTGTGAGGGTTATGGTTAGAATTAGGGTTAGGCTTAGGGTTAGGCTGAGGGTGAGGGTGAGGATTAGGGTTAGGGTGAGGGTTAGGGTTAGGCTTAGGGTTATGGGTAGGGTTAGGATGAAGGTTAGGTTTACAATTAGGGTTAGGGTGAGGGCAAGGGTGAGAGTGATATTTAGGGTTAGGGTTAGGGTGAGGTTTAGGGTTAGGGTTAGGGTGAGGGTGAGGGAGAGGTTTAGGGTTAGAGTTAGGGTTAGGTGAGGCTGAGGGTGAGGGTTAGGGTTAGGGTTAAGTTTAGGATTAGGGTAAGGTTTAGGGTGAGTGTGAGGGTTAGGGTTAGGTTTAGACTTGGGCTTAGAGTTACACTGAGTGTGAGCGTGAGGGTGTTGATTAGGGTTAGGGTTAGGGTTAGGTTAAGGGTGGGTGTGTGTGTTAGGGTTAGGTTTAGGGTTAGATTTAGGTTTAGGCTGAGGGTGAGGTTGAGGGTGAGGGTTAGGGTTAGGGTGAGGTTAGGGTAAGGGTTAGGAGGAGGTTTAGGAAGAGGGTTAGGTTTACCATTAGGTTTAGGGCATGGGCTAGGTTGAGGGTGAGGTTTAGGGTTAGAATTAGGATGAGGTTTAGGGTTAGGTTTAGGGTGAGAGTTAGGGTTCGGGTTAAGTTTAGGGTTAGGGTGAGTGTTAGGGTAACGGTTATGGTGAGGGTGAGGGTTTGGTTTAGGTTGAGGGTTAGGTTCCGGATAAGGGTTAGGGTGAGTGGTAGGGTGATTGTTATGGTTAGTGTTGTGGTGATGGTTATGATTAGTGTTTGTGTGAGGGCTAGGATGATGGTGTGGTTTAGGGTTAGATTTAGGGTTAGGTTGAGAGTTAGGCTTCGGGTTAAGTTTAGGGTTAGGGTTAGTGTTAATGTTAGGGTTAGGGTGAGGGTTAGGGTTAGGCTTAGCCTTAGGCTTAGGCTTAGGCTTAGGCAGAGCATGAGTGTGAGGGTTAGGGTTAGGGTTAGGATGAGGTTTAGGGCTAGGATTAGGGTTAGGGTGAGGGCTAGGATGAGGGTAATGGTGAGTGGTAGGGTTAGGGATAGAGTTAGGTTTAGGATTAGGGTTAGGGTGAGGGTGAGTGTGAAGGTTAGGGTTAGGGTTAGGCTTAGAGTTAGGGTGAGGGTTTGGGTTAGGGTTTGGGTTAAGGTGAGGGTGAGGCTGAAGATTAGGGTTAGGTTTAGGGTTAGGTTTAGTGTTAGGCTTAGGGTTAGCCTGAGGGTGAGGGTGAGTGTGAGGATTCGAGTTAGGTTTAGGGTTAGGCTTAGGGTTACGGTTATTGTTAATGTAATGGTTAGGGTTAAGTTTGCATTGAGGTTGAGGGTTAGGGTTAGGATTAGGGTGGGGTTTAGGGTTCGGGTTAGGGTGAGGGTGTGGGTGAGGTTTAGGGTTAGATATAGGGTTAGGGGGAGGCTCAGGATTAGGGTTAGTGTTAGGGTTAAGTTGAGGTTGAGCGTTAGGTTGTGGTATAGGGTTAGGGTTAGGTTTAGGGTTTGTGTGAGGGTTAGTTTTAGGGTTAGGGTTAGTGTTAGGGTGAAGGTAAGTGTTAAGGTGAGGGTATGGGTTAGGGTGAGGGTTATGGTTAGGGTGAGGGTTAGGATTAGGGTTAGGCTTATTGTTAGGGTTAGGGCGAGGGTGAGGTTTAGGGTTAGGGTAAGGGTTAGTATTAGTGTTAGGGTTAGGGTGAGAGTTAGGGGGAGGGTTAGGGTTAGGATTAGGGATAGGATTAGGGTTAGATTGAAGGTAAGTTTGTGTGTTAGGGTTAGGTTTAGGGTTAGGCTGAGGGTTAGGCTGACGGTGATGTTGAGGGTGAGGTTTAGGGTTATGGGGAGGGTTAGGATGAGGTTTAGGGTTAGGATTAGGGTCAGGGTAAGGGCTAGGGTGAGGGTGAGGTTTAGGTTGAGGGTTAGTGTGAGGTTTAAGGTTAGGGATAGGGTTAGGATTAGTGTGATTGTGAGGTTTAGGTTTAGAGTTATTGTTAGGGTGTGGCTGAGGGTGAGGGTTAGGGTTAGGGTTAGTGTTAGGTTTAGGGTGAGGGTTATGGTGAGGGTGAGGGTTAGGGTTAGGTTTAGGGTTAGTGTTAGGTTGAGTGTGAGGGTTAGGATTAGGGTCAGGTTTAGGCTTAGGGTTAGCCTGAGGGTGAGGGTGAAGCTGAGGGTTAGGGTTAGGGTTATAGGGAGGGTTAGGACGCAGGTTTGGGTTAGGATTAGGGTCAGGATGAGGGCTAGGGTGAGATTTAGGTTTAGGGTTAGGTTTAGGGTAAGGTTTAGGGTTAGAGTTAGGGTTAGGGTGAGTGTGAGGTATAGGGTTAGATTTAGGTTTAATATGAGGCTGAGTGTGAGACTTAGGGTTAGGTTTAGGATTAATATTAGGGTAAGGGTTAGGTTTAGGTTGCGAGTTAGGGTGAGGGTTAGGGTTAGGGTTAGGGCGAGGGTTAGGGTTAGGGTTAGGGTGAGGGTGAGGGTGAGGTTTAGGGTTAGATTTAGGGTTAGGGTGAAGCTGAGGATGAGGGTTAGGGTTACAGCTACTGTTGGCTTTAGGGTTAGGGTAAGGGTGAGGGTTAGGGTGAGGGTGAGGGTGAGGGTGAGTGTTAGGGTTAGGGTTAGGGCGAGGGTTAGGATGAGGGTTACGGTTAGGATTAGATTTAGGGTGAGGGCTAGGGTGAGTGTGAGGTTTAGGGTTAGGGTTAGGGTGAGGTTTAGGGTTAGTGTTACTGTTAGGTTTAGGGTGAGGTTTAGGCTTAGGTTTAGAGTTAGGGTCAAGGTGAGGCTGAGGTTGAGGGGTAGGGTTAGGGTTAGGATTAGGATTAGTGTAAGGGTTAGGGTGAGTGTGAGGGTGAAGGTTAGGTTAGGCTTAGGGTTACACTGAGGGTGAGGGTGAGGGTGAGGGTTAGGGTTAGTCTTAGGGTTATGGTGAGGGTGAATGTGTGTGTTAGAGTTAGTTTTAGGGTTAGGCTTAGGGTTAGGCTTACGGTGAGGTTGATGGTGAGGTTTAGGGTTAGGGTGAGGCTTAGGGTAAGGGTCAGGGGGATGTTTTGGATGAGGGTTAGAGTTAGTATTAGGGTTAGGGTGAGGGTGAGGTTTAGGGTTAGGGTCAGGTTGAAGTTTAGTGTTAGAGTTAGGTTTAGCGTGAGGCTGAGGGTGAGGGTTATGGTTAGGATTAATGTTAGGCTTAGGCTTAAGGTGAGGGTTAGGATAAGGGTTAGGAGTAGGATTAGGGTTAGGGTGAGGGTGAGGGTTAGTGTTAGGGTTAGGAAAAGGGATAGGCTTAGGGTTAGGCTGAGGTTGAGGGTGAGGGTTAGGGTTATGTTTAGGGTTAGGGTTAAGGTGAGTTTGGTGGTTAGGGTTTGGTTTAGTCTTAGGATTAGGCTAAAGGTGAGGGTGTGGGTTAGGGTTAGGGTGAGGTTTAGGCATATGGGGAGGGTTAGGGTGAGGGTTAGGGTTAGGGTGAGGTTTAGGCATATGGGGAGAGTTAGGGTGAGGGTTAGGGTTAGGGTGAGGTTTAGGGTGAGGGTGAGTGTGTGTGTTAGGGTTAGTTTTAGGGTTATGCTGAGGGTGAGGTTGAGGGTGAGGGTTAGGTTTACGGTGAGGGTTAGGTTAAGGGTTAGGGGGAGAGTTAGGAAGAGGGTAAGGGTTAGGGTTAGGGTTAGGTAGGCTAGGGTGAGGATGAGGTTTAGGGTTAGGATTAGGTTGAGCGTAACGTTTAGGATAAGGGTAAGAGTTAGGGTTCGGGTTAAGTTTAGGGATATTTTGAGGATTAAGGTAAGGGTTAGGGTGAGGGTGAGGGTTATGGTTAGGTTGAGGTTGAGTGTTCAGATTAGGGTTAGGGTGAGGTTGTGGGTTATGGTTAGGGTTAGGGTGAGGTTTAGGGTTAGGGTTAGGTTTAGGGTTAAGATTAGGTTTAGGGTAAGGGTTATGGTGAGTGTGAGAGTTAGGGTTAGGATTAGGGTTAGGCTTAGGGTTAGGCTGAGGGTGAGGGTGAGTGTTAGGGTTAGGGTGAGGGTTAGGGTTATGGTTAGGGTGACAGAGAGGGTTCGGTTATGTTTAGGGTTAGGGTGGGTTTAGGGTTAGGGTTATGGTGAGCGTGAGGTTTAGGGTTAGGGTGAGGGTTAGGGTTAGGTTTAGGGTTAGGGTGAGGGTTAAGTTTAGGGTTAGGGTGAGGGTAAGGATGAGGATCAGGGTTAGGATTAGGGTTAGGGTGAGGGTTAGTGTGAGGGTGAGGGTTAGGGTTAGTGTCAGATTAAGGTTTAGGGTTAGGGCTAGGGTTAGGGTGAGGGTAAGGTTGAGGGTTAGGGTTACAGTGAGGGTGAGGATTAGGGTTAGGGCGAAGGATAGGGTTAGGATTAGGGTTAGCTTGAGGGTGAGTGTCAGGATTAGGGTTAGGGTTAAGGTTAGGTTTATTGTTAGAATTAATGTTATTTTTAGGGTTAGGGTTAGAGTTATGGTGAGGGTGAGGGTGAGGGTTAGGGTTAGGGTTAGTGTGAGGTTTTTGGTTAGGATTAGGATTAGGGTTAGTGTGAGGGTGAGGATTAGGGTAAGATTTATGGTTTTTTGGAGGTTTAGGTAGAGAGTTAGATGTAGGGTAAGTTTTAGGGTTAAGTTTAGGGTGAGGGTTAGACTGAGGTTTAGGGTTAGGGTTAGGGTTATAGTTAGGATTATGGTGAGGGTTAGGGTTAGTGTTGTGGTGAGGGTTATGATGAGAGTTAGTGTTATGGTTATGGTGAGGGTTAGGGTTAGGGTGAGGGTTAGGGATAGTGTTAGGTTAAGGTTTAGGTTTAGGGATAGGGTTAGGGTGATGGTAAGGTTGAGGGTTAGGGATAGAGTGAGGGTGAGGATTAGGGTTAGGGTGAAGTTTAGGGATAGGATTAGGGTTAGCATGAGGGAGAGTGTTAGGATTAGGGTTAGGGTTAGGGTTAGGTTTATTGTTAGAATTAATTTTATTGTTAGGGTTAGGGTTAGAGTTATGGTGAGGGTGAGGGTGAGGGTTAGGGTTAGGTTTGGGGTAAGGTTTAGGTTTAGGGTTAGGATTAGGGTTAGTGTGAGGGTGACGAATAGGGTAATATTTAGGGTTATTTGGAGGGTTAGGTCGAGAGTTAGGTTTAGGGTAAGTTTTAGGGTTAAGGTTAGGGTGAGGGTTAGGTTGAGGTTTAGGGTTATGATTATGGTTAGGGTTAGGATTATGGTGAGGGTGAGGGTTAGGGTTAGGGTTAGGGTGAGTGTTAGGATGAGGGTTAGGGTTAGGATTAGGGTTAGGGTAAGGTTTAGTGTTAGCATTAGGGTTAGAGTTAGGGTTAGGGTTAGGTTTAGGGTTAGGATTACAGTTATTGTTAGGGTGAGGGTTAGAGTTATGGTGAGGGTGAGGGTGAGGGTGTTAGGGTTAGGGTGAGGTTTAGGGTTAGATTTAAGTTTAGTTGGAGGATTAGGTCGAGGGTTAGGGTTAGGGTAAGTGTTAGGGTTAAGGTTAGGTTGAGGGTTAGGTTGAGGGTGAGTGTGAGGTTTAGGTTTAGGGTTAGGCTTAGGCTTAGGGTTAAGCTGAGGGTGAGGGTGGGGGTGAGGATTAGGGTTAAGGTGATGGTTAGTGTTAGGGTTAGTGTGAGGGTTAGTGTTAGGGTTAGGGTTAGAATTAGGGTTAGGGTGAGGGTTTGGGTTAGAGTGAGGTTTAGGGTGGGGGTGACGGTAATGGTAAAGGTGAGGGTTAGGCTGAGGGTGAGGGTTACGTTAAGGGTGAGGGTTAGGGTTAGGGTGAGCGTTAGTGTTAGGGTTAGGGTGAGGGTGAGGGTTAGATTGAGGATTAGTGTTAGGGTTAGTGTGAAGTTTAGGTTGAGGATGAGGGTTAGGCTTAGGGCGAGGTCTAGGGTGAGGGTGAGGTTTAGGGTTATTGTTAGTTTGAGGTTTAGGGTTAGGGTGATGGTTAGGGTTAGTGTGAGTTTTAGTGTTAGGGTTCGGGTTATTGTTAGGGTGAGGGTGTTAGGGTGAGGGTTAG
Source organism: Dipodomys merriami (assembly GCF_024711535.1). Classification (NCBI taxonomy): domain Eukaryota; kingdom Metazoa; phylum Chordata; class Mammalia; order Rodentia; family Heteromyidae; genus Dipodomys; species Dipodomys merriami. Next base: position 670,222 of record NW_027206053.1, on the reverse strand, counting down.
GGTTCGGGTGAGGGTTATGGTTAGGGTTAGGTTTAGGATTATTGTTAGCATTATGGTTAGGGTTACAGTTATGGTGAGGGTGAGGGTGAGGATTATGGTTAGGGCTAGGGTGAGGTTTAGTGATAGGGTTAAGGTTAAGGTTAGGGTCAGGGTGAGGTTTAGTGTTAGAGTTAGGGTTAGGGTGTTGCTGAGGGTGAGGTTTAGGGTTAGGATTAATGTTAGGTTTAGGCTTAAGGTGAGTGTTAGGTTGAGGGTGAGGGTTAGAGTTAGGGTTAGGAGTAGGATTATGGTTTTTGTTCCGGTGAGTGTGAGGGTTAGGGTTAGGGTTAGGGATAGGCTTACGATTAGACTGTTGGTGAAGGTTTTGGGTTATGGTTAGTGTGAGGGTTACTGTTATGGAGAGGGTTAGGATGAGGGCTAGGGTTAGGATTACGGTTAGGTTGAGGGTGAGTGTGTGTGTTAGGTGTAGGTTTACGGTTAGGTTTAGGGTTAGGCTGAGGATGAGGTTGAGGGTGAGGGCTAGGGTGAGGGTGAGGTTTAGGATTAGGGTTAGGGTGAGGGTTAGGTTTAGGGTAAGGGTGAGATTTAGGGTTCAGTTTAAGTTTAGGGTTAGGTTCAGGGTTAGGGTAAGGGTTATGGTGAGGGTGAGGGTTAGGGTTAGGTTGAGGGTTAGCGTTCGGATTAGGGTTAGGGTGAGGGTGAGTGTTAAGGTTAGGTTTAGTGTTAGGGTGAGGGTTAGGTGGAGGGTTAGGGTTAGGGTTAGGATTAGGGTGAGGGCTAGAGTGAGGGTGAGGTTTAGGTTTAGGGTTAGGGTGAGGTTTAGGGTTAGGGTTAGGTTTATGATGAGGGTGAGGGTGAGGTTTAGGGTTAGAGTTAGGGTTAGGGTGAGGCTGAGATTGTGGGTTAGGGTTAGGGTTAGTGTTAGATTTAGGGTGAGTTTGAGGATGAGGTGTAGGCTTAGGGTTAGGATTAGGTTTAGGTTAAGGGTTAGGGTGATTGTTAGCATTAGGGTTAGGGTTAGGCTTAGGGTTAGGCTGAGAGTGAGGGTGAGGGTGAGGGTTAGGGTTAGGGTGAGGGCTAGGTTTAGGCTTAGGTTGAGAGTTAGTGCTAGGGTTTGGGTGAGGTTTAAGGTTAGGGTTAGGGTGAGAGTAACGATGTGGATTAGGGTTATGATTAGGGTTAGTGTGAGGGCTAGGGTGAGGGTGAGGGCTAGGGTTAGGTTTAGATTAAGGTTTAGGTTATGGGTTAGGGTTAGGGTGAGGGCTAGGGTGAGGGTTAGGGTTACAGTAAGGGTGAGGATTAGGTTTAGGGTGAGGGTTAGGGTTAGGATTAGGGTTAGCATGAGGGTGAGTGTTAGGATTAAGGTCAGGGTTAGGGTTATGATTAGGTTTAGGGTTAGGATTAGTGTTATTGTTAGGGTTGGGGTTAGAGTTATGGTGAGGGTGAGGGTGAGGTGAGGGTTCGGGTTAGAGTTAGGGTTAGGGTGAGGTTTAGGTTTAGGGTTAGGATTAGGGTTAAGGTGAGGGTGAGGTTGAGGTTTATATTTAGGGTTATTTGGAGGGTTAGGTCCAGGGTTAGGGATAGGGTTACTTTTAGGGTTAAGGCTAGGGTGACATTTAGGTTGAGGTTTAGGCTTATGGTTAGGGTTAGGGTTAGTATTAGTGTGAGGGTGAGTGAGAGCATTAGGGTTAGGGTTAGGCTTAGGCTGAGGGTTAGGCTGAGGGTGGTCTGGGGTTGAGGATTAGGTTTAGGGTGATGGTTAGGGATTGGGTTAGGGTGAGGGTTAGGATGAGGGTTAGGATTAGGATTAGTGTTAGGGTGAGGGTTAGGGTGAGGGTGATTGTTAGGGTTAGGGTGATGGTTTGTTTTATGGATAGGGTGAGGGTTAGGATGAGGTTTAGGGTTACGGTGAGGGTCAGGGTGGGGATGATGGTAAGGGTAAATTTGAGGTTTAGGCTGAGGGTGAGGGTTAAGATAAGGGTGAGTGTTAGCTTTAGGTTTAGGTTTAGGGTTAGGATTAGGGTCAGGGTTAAATTGAGGATTAGGGTTAGGGTTAGTGTGAGGTTTAGGGTGAGGATGAGGGTTGGGTTAGGGTTAGGGTGAGGGTGAGGGTTAGAATTAGGGTTAGGGTGAGGGCTAGGATGAGGGTGAGGATTCGGGTTAGGGTTAGGGTTAGGGTGAGGTTTAGGTTTAAGGTGAGGGTTAGGTTGAGGGTTAGGGTTACAATGAGGGTGAGTATTAGGGTTAGGATGAGGGTTAGGGTTAGAATTAGGGTTAGGGTGAGGGTGAGTGTTAGGATTACGGTTAAGGTTAAGGTTAGGTTTAGGGTTAGGATTAGTGTTATTGTTAGGGTTAGGGTTAGAGTTATGATGAGGGTGAGGTTGAGGGTGAGGGTTAGGGTTTGGGTTAGGGTGAGGGTTAGGGTTAGTGTGAGGGTTAGTGTTAGGGATAGGGTTAGTATTAGGGTGAGAGTGAGTGTTAGGGTGAGGGTTAGTGTTAGGGTGAGGTTTATTTAGGGTGAGGGTGAGGGTTAGTGTTAGGGTTATTGTTAGGGTTAAGGTTAGGTTTACCGTTACGGGGAGGGTTTGGGTTGGGGTTAGGGTGAGGTTTAGGCTTAGAGTTAGGGTGAGGGTTAGGATGAGGATTTGTTTTAGGGTTAGAGTGAGGTTTATGGTTAGGGTTAGGATTAGGGTTAGGGTGAGTTTGAGGTTCATGGTTAGATTTAGGTTTAGTTGGAGGGTTAGGTTGAGGTTTAGGGTTAGGGTTAGTGATAGGGTGAGTTTTAGGGTTTGGGTTAGGGTTAGAGTTAGCGTTAGGGTGAGGGTGAGGTTTAGGGTTAGAGTTAGTGTTAGGGTGAGGTTTAGGTTGAGGTTTATGGTAAGGGTTAGGTTTAGGGTTAGGATTAGGGTGAGAGTTAGGGGGAGGGTTAGGATTAGGGTTAGGGATAGCATTAAGGTAAGAGTGAGTGTGAGTGTTAGGTTTATTTTTCTTGTTAGGCTTAGGGTTAGCCTGAGGGTGAAGTTGAGGGTGAGGGTTAGGGTTAGGGGGAGGGTTAGGATGAGGGTTAGGGTTAGGATTAGGGTTAGGGTAAGGGCTAGGGTGAGTGTGAGGGTGAGGTTTAAGGTTATGGTTATTGGTAGGGTTAGGGAGAGGGTTAGGTTTAGGGTTTGAGTTAGGGTTAGGGTGAGGCTGAAGGTGAGGGTTAGGGTTAGGGTTAGGATTAGGATTAGGGTAAGGGTTAGGGTGAGTGTGAGGGTTATAATTAGGCTTAGGTTTAGGCTGAGGGTGAGGGTGATGGTGAGGGTTAGGGTTAGGTGGAGGGTTAGGGATACTGTTTGGTTGAGCGTTAGGGTTCGGTTATGTTTAGGGTTAGGGTGAGGTTTAGGTTTATGGCGAGCGTGAGGTTTAGAGTTAGGTTGAGGTTTAGGGTTAGTGTTAGGGTTAGGGTGAGGGTTTAGGTTAGGGTTAGGGTGAGGGCTAGGTTGAGGGTGAGTGTTAGGGTTAGTGTTAGATTAAGGTTTAGGGTTAGGGTTAGGGTTAAGGTGAAGGTTCGGTTGAGGGATAAGGTTACAGGGAGGGTGAGGATTAGGGTTAGGATGAGGGTTAGGTTAGTATTAGGGTTAGGGTGAGGGTGAGTGTTAGGATTTCGGTTAGGGTTAGGGTTAGGTTTAGGGTTAGGATTAGTGTTATTGTTAGGGTTAGGCTTAGAGATCTGGTGAGGGTGAGGGTGAGGGTGAGGATTGGGGTTTGGGTAATGGTGAGGTTTAGGGTTAGGGTTAGGAATAGGGTTATGGTGAGGTTGAGGTTGAGGTTTAGGGTTAGATTTAGGGTTAGTTGGAGGATTAGGTCGAGGGTTAGAATTAGGGTTATTTTTAGTGTTAAGGTTCGGGTGAGGGTTAGGTTGAGGTTTAGGGTTATGGTTAGGGTTAGGGTTAGGATTAGGGTGAAGGTGAGGGTGAGGGTGAGGGTTAGGCTTAGGCTTAGGCTTAGGGTTAGGCTGAGGGTGAGAGTGGGGGTGAAGATTAGGTTTAGGGTGATGGTTAGGATTAGGGCTAGGGTGAGTGTTAGGATGAGGGTTAGCATTAGGATTAGGGTTAGGGTGAGGGCTAGGGTGAGGGTGAGGGTTAGATAAAGGGTTAGGCTTAGGCTTAGGGTTAGGCTGAGTGTGAGGCTGAGGGTGAGGGTTAGAGTTAGTGTGATGGTGAGGTTTACGATTACGGTGACAGTTAGGATGAGTTTTAGGGTTAGGGTGAGGATTAGGATGAGGATGAGGGTAAGGGTAAGGTGAGGTTTTGGCTGAGGGTGATGTTTAAGATAAGGGTGAGTGTTAGGGTTAGGTTTAGTGTTAGGGTGAGGGTTAGTGTCAGGTTTAGGGTTAGGGTGAGGGTTAGATTGAGGATTAGGGTTAGGGTTAGTGTGAGGTTTAGGGTGAGGATAGGGTTAGGGTTAGGTTTAAGTTGAACCTCAACTGATGGGAATTTGTGAAAGTGTTGAGAATTAGAGCTCAGTTGTTTGGCCCGCCACCACTGTCCATCCAGCACTATGGACGGCACTGCCTACATCTGGCTCTAATTAGTCCACGGTTGTGTTCAACCGAATGACCTCTGCCGGAAACACTCACAATGAGGTTCTGAGTTCTTGCAACGTAGGACCGTTTCACTGCTTTCAAGGATTCTTAGGAAGAATTCCGGAATATTGCTGCTGTCAGTCCTCCGGCTGTTTCGGGTAAACATCTCCTTGTAAATCCCCCGTGGTTTCTTGTACACCCGTGAAATTTGGACAGGTTATACAGTTTGCATTGCTGCACAATTGCGCCAGCCTAGCTCTGCCTCGGTTGCAAACATTCAGGCGTGGCAACCAGATAGGCTTGTCCCCGTAAGACACTGCCAGCCGACTGGGTATACCTGCTTCCCGTTCTTCTGACCTGAGTGCTACTGATTCCAGGTTTGACGGCTACACTCTACTCAACCGGAGCAGTGAGTTGAACCGCAACTGATGGCACTTTGTGAAAGTGTTGAGAACTAGAGCTCAGTTGTTTGGCACGCCACCACTATCCATCCAGCACTATGGACGGCACTGCCTACATCTGGCTCTAATTAGTCCACGGTTGTGTTCAGCCGAATGACCTCTGCCAGGAACACTCAGAATGAGGTTCTGAGTTATTGCAACATAGGAGCGTTTCACTGATTTCAAGGCTTCTTAGGAAGAATTCCGGAAGCTTGCAGCAGGCAGGCCTCTGGCTGTTCCGGGTGAACATCTCCTTGTAAATCCCCGGTGGTTTCTTGGACAACCCTGAAATTTGGCCAGGTTATGCAGTTTGCATTGATGCACAATGTCGCCTGCCTAGCTCTGCCGCGGTTGCAAACATTCAGGCATGGCAGCCAGATAGGCTGGTCCCCGTAGGACACTGCCAGCAGACTGGGTATATGTGCTTCCCGTTATTTTCAGCTGAATGCTACTGATTCCAGCTTAGACGGCTACACTCTACTCAACCGGAGCAGGGAGTTGAACCTCAACTGATGGCACTTTGTGAAACTGTTGAGAACTAGAGCTCAATTGTTTGGCACGCCACCACTGTCCATCCAGCACTATGGACGGCACTGCCTACATCTGGCTCTAATTACTCCACGGTTCTGTTCAGCCAAATGACCTCTGCCGGGAACACTCAGAATGAGGTTCTGATTTATTGAAACATAGGAGCGTTTCAGTGCTTTCAAGGCTTCTTAGGAAGAATTCCGGAATGTTGCTGCCGGCAGGCCTCAAGCTGTTCCGGGTGAACATCTCCTTGTAAATCCTCCGTGATTTCATGTACACACGTGAAATTTGGCCAGTTTATGCAGTTTAGATTGCTGCACAATTGTGCTAGCCTAGCTCTGTCGCACTTGCAAACATTCAGGCGAGGCAGACAGATAAGCTGGTCCCCGTGGGACACGGCCAGCGGACTGTGTATATCTGCTTCCCGTTCTTCTCACCTGAGTGCTACTGATTCCAACTTTTACGGCTACACTCTACTCAAACGGTGCAGTTACTGGAACCTCAACTGATGGCACTTTGTGAAAGTGTTGAGCACTGGAGCTCAGTTGTTTGGCAAGCCACCACTGTCCATAGAGCACTATGGACGGCACTGCCTACATCTGGTTCTAATTACTCCACCGTCGTGTTCAGCCAAATGTCCTCTGCCGGGAACACTCAGAATGAGGGTCTGAGTTATTGCAACATAGGAGCGTTTCACTGCGTTCAAGGCTTTTGAGGAAGGATTCCGGAAAATTGCTGTGGGCAGGCCACCGTCTGTTCCGGGTGAACATCTCCTTGTAAATCCCCTGTGGTTTCTTTTACACCCGCGAAATTTGGCAAGGTTATGCAGTTTGCATTGCTGCACAATTGCGCCTGCCTAGCTCTGCCGCGGATGGAAACATTCAGGCGTGGCAGCCAGATTGGCTGGTCCCCGTAAGACACTGCCAGCGAACTGGGTATATTTGCTTCCCGTTCTTCTCACCTAAGTGCTACTCATTCCAACTTTGACGGCTACACTCTACTCAACCGGACCAGTAAGTTGAACCTCAACTTATGGCACTTTGTGAAATTGTTGAGAACTAGAGGTCAGTTGTTTGGCACGCCACCACTGTCCATCCAGCACTTTGGACGCCATTGCCTACCTCTGGCTCTAATTAGTGCACGGTTGTGTTCAGCCGAATGACCTCTGCCGTTAACACTCAGAATGAGGTTCTGAGTAATTGCAACATACGAGCGTTTCACTGCTTTGAAGGCTTCTTTCGAAGAATTACGGAATCTTGTTGCCGGCAGGACTCCGGATGTTCCGGGTGAATATCTCCTGGTAAATCCCCCGTGGTTTCTTGTACAACCCTGAAATTTGGCCAGGTTATGCAGTTTGCATTTCTGCATAATTGCGCCTGCCTAGCTCTCCCACGGTTGCAAACATTCAGGCATGGCAGCCATATAGGCTGGTCCCCGTAGGACACTGCCAGCAGACTGGGTATATCTGCTTCCCGTTCTCACCTGAGTGCTACTGATTCCCGCTTTGACGGCTACACTCTACTCAACCGGAGCATTAAGTTGAACCTCAACTGATGGCACTTTGTGAAAGTGTTGAGAACTAGAGCTCAGTTGTTTGGCACGCAACCACTGTCCATCCAGCACTATGGACGGCACTGCCTACATCTGTCGGTAATTAGTCCACGGTTGTGTTCAGCCGAATGACCTCTGCCGGGAACACTCAGAATGAGGTTCTGAGTTATTGCAACATAGGAGCGTTTCACTGCTTTCAAGGGTTCTTAGGATGAATTCCGGAATCTTGCTGGCGGCAGGCCTCCGGCTGTTCGGGTTAACATCTCTTGTAAATCCCCCGTGGTTTCTTGTACAACCCTGAAATTTGGCCAGGTTATGCAGTTTGCATTGCTGCACAATTGGGCCTGCCTAGCTCTGCCGCGCTTGCAAACATTCAGGCATGGCAACCCGATAGGCTGGTCCCCGTAGGACACTGCCATCAGACTGGTTATATCTGCTTCGCCTTATTCTCAGCTGAGTGCTACTGATTCCAGCTTAGACGGCTACACTCTACTCAACCGGAGCAGTGAGTTGAACCTCAACTGATGCCACTTTGTGAAAGTGTTGAGAACTAGAGCTCAGTTGTTTGGCATGCCACCACCCTCCATCCAGCACTATGGACGACACTGCCTACATCTGGCTCTAATTAGTCCACGGTTCTGTTCAGCCGAATGACCTCTGCTGGGAACACTCATAATGAGTATCTGAGTTATTGCAACATAGGAGCGTTTCACTGCTTTCAAGGCTTCTAAGGAAGAATACCGGAATCTTGCTGCCGGCAGTCCTATGGCTCTTCCGGGTGAACATCTCCTTGTAAATCCCCGGTGGTTTCTTGTACACCCCTGAAATTTGGCCAGCTTATGCAGTTTGCATTGCTGCACAATTGCGCCTGCGTAGCTGTGCCGCGGTTGGAAACATTCAGGCATGGCAGCCAGATAGGCTGGTCCCCGTAGGACACTGCCAGCGGACTGGGAATATCTGCATCCCGTTCTTCTCACCTGAGTGCTACTGATTCCAGCTTTGACGGCTACACTCTACTCAACCGTGGCAGTAAGTTGAACCTCAACTGATGGCACTATGTGAAAGTGTTGAGAACTAGAGCTCAGTTGTTTGGCCCGCCACCACTCTCCGTCCAGCACTATGGATGGCAATGCCTACATCTGGCTCTAATTAGTCCACGGTTGTGTTCAGCAGAATGGCCTCTGCCGGGAACAATCAGAATGAGGTTCTGAGTTATTGCAACATAGGAGCGTTTCAATTCTTTCAAGGCTTCTTAGGAAAAATTCCGGAATGATGCTGCTGGCAGGCCTCGGGCTCTTCCTGATGAACATCGGCTTGTAAATCCCCCGTGGTTTCTTGTACACCCGTGAAATTTGGCCAGGTAATGCAGTTTGCATCGCAGAACAATTGCGCCTGCCTAGCTCTGCCGCGGTTGCAAACATTCAGGCGTGGCAGCCATATAGGCTGGTCCCCGTAGGACACTGCCAGCGGACTGGGTATATCTGCTTCCCGTTCTTCTCACCTGAGTGCTACTGATTCCAGCTTTGACGGCTACACTGTACTCAACCGGAGCAGTAAGTTGAACCTCACTTATGGCACTTTGTGAAAGTGTTGAGAAGTAGAGCTCAGTTGATTGGCACGCCACCACTGTTCATCCAGCACTATAGAAGGCACTGCCTACATCTGGCTCTAATTAGTCCACGGTTGTGTTCAGCCGAATGACCTCTGCCGGGAACACTCAGAATGAAGTTCTGAGATATTTCAACATAGGAGCGTTTCACTGCTTTCAAGGCTTCCTAGGAAGAATTCAGAAATCTTTCTGCAAACAGGCCTCGTGCTGTTCCGGGTGAAAATCTCCTGGTAAATCCCCCGTGGTTTTTTGTACACCCGTGAAATTTGGCCAGGTTATGCAGTTTGCATTACTGCATAATTGCACCTGCCTAGCTCTGCCACGGTTGCAAATATTCAGGCGTGGCAGACAGATAGGCTGGACCCCGTAGGACATTGCCAGCGTACTGGGTATATCTGCTTCCCGTTCTCACCTGAAGGCTACTGATTCCAGCTTTGATGGCTACACTCTGCTCAACCGGAGCAGTAAGGTGAACTTCAACTTATGGCACTTAGTGAAAGTGTTGAGAACTAGAGCTTGGTTGTTTTGCACGCCACAACTGTCTATCCAGCACGAAGGACGGCACTGCCTACATTTGGCTCTAATTAGTCCACGGTTGTGTTCAGCCGAATGACCTCTGCCGGGAACACTCAGAATGAGGTTCTGAGTTACTGCAACATAGGAGCGTTTCACTGCTTTCACGGCTTCTTAGGAAGAATTCCGGAAACTTACTGCCGGCAGGCCTCCGGCTTTTCCGGGTGAACATCTCCTTTTAAATCCTCTGTTGTTTCTTGTACACCTGTGAAATTTTTCCAGGTTATGCAATTTGCATTGCTGCACAATTGCGCCTGCCTAGCTCTGCCGCGGTTGCAAACATTCAGGCGTGGCAGCCAGAGAGGCTGGACCCCACAGGACACTGCGAGCAGACTGGCTATATCTGCTTCCCGTTCTTCTCACCTGAGTGCTAATGATTCCAGCTTTGACGGCTACACTCTACTCAATCGGAGCAGTAAGTTGAACCTCAACTGATGGCACTTTGTGAAAGTGTTGAGAACTGGAGCTCAGTTGTTTGGCATGCCACCACTGTCCATCCAGCACTTTGGACGACACTGCCTACATCGGGCTCGAATTAGTCCACGGTTGTGTTCAGTCGAATGACCTCTGCCCGGAACACTCAGAATGAGATTCTGAGTTATTGCAACATAGGAGCGTTTCACTGCTTTCAAGGCTTCTTAGGAAAAATTCCCGACGGAATCTTGCTGCCAGCAGGCCTCCGGCTATTCCGGGTGAACATCTCCTTGTAAAACCCCAGTGGTTTCTTGTACACCCGTGAAATTTGGCCAGGTTATGCAGTTTGCACTGCTACACTATTGCGCCTGCCTAGCTCTGCCGCGGTTGCAAACATTCAGGCGTGGCAGCCAGAGAGGCTGGTCCCCGTAAAACACTGCCAGCGGACTGGGTATATTTGCTTCCCGTTCTTCTCACCAAAGTGCTACTGATTCCATCTTTGACGGCTACACTCTACTCAACCGGAGCAATAAGTTGAACCTCAACTGACGGCATTTTGTGAAAGTGTTGAGAACTAGAGCTCAGTTGTTTGGCACGCCACCACTGTCCATCCAGCACTATGGACGGCACTGCCTACATCTGGCTCTAATTAGTGCACGGTTGTGTTCAGCCGAATTACCTCTGCCGTTAACACTCAGAATGATTTTCTGAGTAATTGCAACATAGGAGCGTTTCACTGCTTCCAAGGATTCTTTCGAAGAATTCCGGAATCTTGCTGCCGGGAGGACTCCGGCTGTTCCGGGTGAACATCTCCTGGTAAATCCCCCGAGGTTTCTTGTACAACCCTGAAATTTGGCCAGGTTATGCAGTTTGCATTGCTGCACAATTGCGCCTGCCTAGCTCTCCCGCGGTTGCAAACATTCAGGCGTGGCAGCCAGATAGGCTGGTCCCCGTAGGACACTGCCAGCAGACTGGGTATATCTGCTTCCCGGGCTCACCTGAGTGCTACTGATTCCCGCTTTGACGGCAACACTCTACTCAATCGGAGCAGTAAGTTGAACCTCAACTGACGGCACTTTGTGAAAGTGTTGAGAAATAGAGCTCAGTTGTTTGGCACTCCACCACTGTGCATCCAGCACTATGAAAGGCACTGCCTATATCTGGCTCTAATGAGTCCACGGTTGTGTTTAGCTGAATGACCTCTGCCGGGAATACTCAGAATGAGGTTCGGAGTTACTGCAACATATGAGCGATTCAGTACTTTCACGGCTTCTTAGGAAGAATTCCGGAATCTTACTGATGGCAGGCCTCCAGCTGTTCCGGGTGAACATCTCCTTGTAAATCCCCCGTGGATTCTTGTACCCCCGTTTAATTTTGCCAGGTTATGCAGCTGGAATTGCTGCACAATCACGCCTGCGTAGCTCTGCCGCAGTTGCAAACATTCAGGCGTGACAGCCAGATAGGCTGGTCCCCGTAGGACACTGCCAGCGGACTGGGTATATCTGCTTCACATTCTTCTCACCTGAGTGCTACTGATTCCAGCTTTGACGGCTACACTCTGCTCACCCGGAACAGTAAGTTGAACCTCAACTTATGGCTCTTTGTGAAAGTGTTGAGAACTAGAGCGCAGCTGTTTGTAATGCCACCACTGTCCATCCAGCACTATGGACGGCACTCCTACATCTGGCTCTACTTAGTCCACGGTTGTGTTTAGCCGAATGACCTCTGCCGGGAACACTCAGAATGAGGTTCTGATTAACTGCAACATAGGAGCGTTTCAGTACTTTCACGGCTTCTTAGGAAGAATTCTGGAATCTTACTGATGGCAGGCCTCCGGCTGTTCCAGGTAAACATCCCCTTTTAAATCACCCGGGGATTCTTGGACACCCGTGAAATTTGGCCAGGTTATGCAGTTTGCATTGCTGCACAATTGCGCCTGCCTAGCTCTGCCGCGGTTGCAAACATTCAGGCGTGGCAGCCAGGAAGGCTGGTACACGTAGGACCCTGCCAGCGGACTGGGTATATCTGCTTCCAGTTCTTGTCACCTGAGTGCTACTGATTCCAGCTTTGAGGGCTACACTCTACTCACCCGGAGCAGTAAGTTGAACCTCAACTTGTGGCACTTTGTGAAAGTGTTGAGGACTAGAGCGCAGTTGTTTGGCACGCCACCACTGTCCATACAACACTATGGAAGGCACTGCCTACATCTGGCTCTAATTAGTCCACGGTTGTGTTCAGCAGAATGACCACTGCCGGGAACGCTCAGAATGAGTTTCTGAGTTATTGCAACATTGGAGCGAACACTGGTTTCAAGGCTTCTTAGGAATGATTCCGGAATCTTGCTGAAGGCAGGCCTCCGGCTGTTCCGGGTGAAAATCTCCTTGTAAATCCCCCGTGGTTTCTTGTACACCCGTGAAATTTGGCCAGGTGATGCAGTTTGCATTGCTACACAATTGCGCCTGCGTAGGTCTGCCGCGGTTGCAAACATTCAGGCCTGGCAGGCACATAGGCTGGTCCTCGTAGGACACTCCCAGCGGACTGGGTATATCTTCTTCCCATTCTTCTCACATTAGCGCTACTGATTCCCGCTTTGACGGCTATACTCTACTCAACCGGAGCAGTAACTTGAACCACAACTTATGGCACTTTGTGAAAGTGTTGAGAACTAGAGCTCTGTTGTTTTGCAGGCCACCACTGTCCATCAAGCACTATGAAAGGCCCAGACTTCATCTGGCTCTAATTAGTCCACGGTTGTGTTCAGCCGAATGACCTCTGCCGGGGACTCTCAGAATGAGGTTCTGAGTTATTGCAACATAGGAGCGTTTCACTGCTTTCAAGGCTTCTTAGGAAGGATTCTGGAATCGTGCTGCAGGCAGGCTTCTGGCTTTTCCGGGTGAACATCTCCTGGTAAATCCCCCGTGGTTTCTTGTACACCCGTGAAATTTGGCCAGGTTATGCATTTTGCATTGCTGCACAATTGTGCCTGCCTAGCTCTGCCGCGATTGCAAACATTCAGGAGTTGCAGCCAGATAGGCTGGTCCCCGTAGGACATTGCCAGCGGACTGGGTATATCTACTTCCCGTTCTACTCACCTTAGTGCTACTGATTCTAGCTTTGACGGCTACACTCTACTAAAGCAGAGCAATAAGGTGAACCTCAACTTGTGGCATTTTGTGAAAGTGTTGATAACTAGAGCTCAGTTGTTTGGCACGCCACCACTGTCCATCCAGCACTATGAAAGACACTGCCTATATTTGGCTCTAATTAGTCCACGGTTGTGTTCAGCCGAATGACCTCTACCGGGAACACTCAGAATGAGGTTCTGAGATATGGCAACATAGGAGCGTTTCACTGCTTTGAAGACTTCTCAGGAAGAATTCCAGAATTCTAGTGCCGGCAGGCCTCCGGCAGTTCCGGGTAAACATCTCCTTGTAAATCCCCCGTGGTTTCTTGTACACCCGTGCAATTTGACCAGGTTATGCAGTTTGCATTGCTGCACAATTGCGCCTGCCTATCTCTGCCGCGGTTCCAAACTTTCAGGTGTGGCAGCCAGATAGGCTGTTCCCCGTAGGAAACTGCCAGCGGACTGGGTATATATGCTTCCCGTTCTTCTCACCTGAGTGCTACTGATTCCAGCTTTGACGGTTACACTGTACTCAACCGGAGCAGTAAGGTGAACCTCAACTTATGGCCCTTTGTGAACGTGTTGAGAACTAGAGCTCAGTTGTTTGGCACGCCACCACTGTCCATCCAGCACTATGGACGGCACTGCCTACATCTGGCTCTAATTAGTCCACGGTTGTGTTCAGCCGAATGACCTCTGCCGGGAACACTCAGAATGAGGTTTTGAGTTATTTCAAGATAGTAGCGTTTGAATTCTATCTAGGCTTCTTCGGAAGGATTACCGAATCTTGCTGCTGGCAGGCCTCCGGCTGTTTCGGGTGAACATCTCCTTGTAAATCCCCCGTGGTTTCTTATACACCCGTGAAATTTGGCCATGTTATGCAGGTTGCATTGCTGCACAATTGCGCCTGCCTAGCTCTGCCGTGGTTGCAATCATTCAGGCGCGGCAGCCAGATAGGCTGGTCCCCGTAGGACACTGCCAGCGGACTGGGTATATCTGCTTCCCGTTCTTCTCACCTGAGTGCTACTTATTCCAGCTTTGACGGCTACACTCTACTCACCCGGAGCAGTAAGGTGAACCTCAACTTGTGGCACTTTGTGAAAGTCTTGAGAAATCGAGCTCAGTTGTTTGGCACGCCACCACTGTCCATCCAGCACTATGAAAGGCACTGCCTATATCTGGCTCTAATGAGTCCACGGTTGTGTTTAGCTGAATGACCTCTGCCGGGAATACTCAGAATGAGGTTCGGAGTTACTGCAACATATGAGCGATTCAGTACTTTCACGGCTTCTTAGGAAGAATTCCGGAATCTTACTGATGGCAGGCCTCCAGCTGTTCCGAATGAACATCTCCTTGTAAATCCCCCGTGGATTCTTGGACACCCGTGAAATTTGGCCAGGTTATGCAGTTTGCATTGCTGCACAATTGCGCCTGCCTAGCTCTGCCGCGGTTGCAAACATTCAGGCGTGGCAGCCAGAAAGGCTGGTCCACGTAGGACACTGACAGCGGACTGGGTATATCGGCTTCCAATTCTTGTCACCTGAGTGCTACTGATTCCAGCTTTGAGGGCTACACTCTTCTCAACCGGAGCAGTAAGTTGAACCTCAACTTGTGGCACTTTGTGAAAGTGTTGAGAACTAGAGCGCAGTTGTTTGGCACGCCACCTCTGTCCATCCAGCACTATGGAAGGCACTGCCTACATCTCGCTCTAATTAGTACACGGTTTTGTTCTGCCGAATGACCTCTGCCCAAATCAAACAAAATGAGGTTCTGAGTTACTGCAACATAGGAGCGTTTCACTGCTTTCAAGGCTCCTCAGGTAGAATTCCATAATGTTTGTGTCGGCAGGCCTCCCGTAGTTCCGGGTAAACATCTCCTTGTAAATCCCCCGTGGTTTATCTTAAACCCGTGCAATTTGGCCAGGTTATGCAGTTTGCATTGCTGCACAATTGCGCCTGCCGAGCTCTGCCGTGGTTGCAAACATTCAGGCGTGGCAGCCAGATAGGCTGGTCCCCGCAGGATACTGCCAGCGGAGTGGGTATATCTGCTTCCCGTTCTTCTCACCTGTTTGCTACTGGTTCCAGCTTTGACGGCTACACTCTACTCAACCGGAGCAGTAATATGAACCTCAACTTATGGCACTTTGTGAAAGTGTTGAGAACTAGAGCTCATTTGTTTGGCACACCACCACTGTCCATCCGGCACTGCCTACATCTGGCTCTAATTATTCCACGGTTGTGTTCAGCCGAAAGACCTCTTCCGGGAACACTCAGAATTAGGATCTGAGTTATTGCAACATGGGAGCGTCTCACAGCTTTCAAGGCTTCTTAGGAAGAATTCCGGAATCTTGCTGCCAGCAGGCCTCCGGCTGTTCCAGGTGACATCTCCTTGTAAATCCCCCTTGGTTTCTGGTACACCCGTGATATTTGGCCAGGTTATGCAGTTTGCATTGCTGCATAATTGCGACTGACGAGCTCTGCCCCAGTTGCAAACATTCAGGCCTGGCAGCCAGATAGGCTGTTCCCCGTAGGACACTGCCAGCGGAGTGGGTATATCTGCTTCTCGTTCTTCTCACCTGAGTGCTACTGATACCAGCTTTGACGGCTACACTCTACTCAACTTGAGCAGTAAGATGAACCTCAAATTAAGGCACTTTGTGAAAATGTTGAGAAATAGAGCTCAGTTTTTTGGCACGCCACTACTGTCCATCCAGCACTATGGACGGCACTGACTACATCTGGCTCTAATTAGTCCTCGGTTGTTTTCAGCCGAATGACCTCTGCCGGGAACACTCAGAATGAAGTTCTGAGTTATTGCGACATAGGAGAGTTTCACTGCTTTCAAGGCTTCTCAGGCAGAATTCCAGAATGTTGGTGCCGGCAGGCCTCGGGCTGTTCCGGGTGAACATCTCCTTGTAAAACCCCCGTGGTTTCTTGTACACCCGTGATATTTGGCCAGGTTGTGCAGTTTGCATTGCTGCACAATGGTGCCTGCCTAGCTCTGCCGCGGTTGCAAATATTCAGGCGTGGCAGCCAGATAGGCTGGTCCCCGTAGGACACTGCCAGTGGACCGGGTATATCTGCTTCCCGTTCTTCTCACCTGAGTGCTACTGATTCCCGCTTTAACGGCTACACTCTACTCAACTGGAGCAGTAAGTTGAACCTCAACTTATGGCACTTTGTGAAAGTGTTGAGAACTAGAGCTCAGTTGTTTGGCACGCCACCACTGTCCATCCAGCACGATGGACTGCAATACCTACCTCTGGCTCTATTTAGTGCACGGTTGGATTCAGCCGCATGACCTCTGCCGGGAACACTCAGAATGAGGTTCTGAGTTATTACAACATAGGAGCGTTTCACTGCTTTCAAGGCTTCTTAGGAAGAATTCCGGAAGCATGCTGCCGGCAGGCCTCCGGCTGTTCCAGGTGAACATCTCCTTGTAAATCCCCCGTTGTTTCTTGTACAACCCTGAAATTTGGCAAGGTTATGCAGTTTACATTGCTGCACAATTGCGCCTGCCTAGATCTGCCGCGGTTGCAAACATTCATGCATGGCAGCCAGATAGGCTGGTCCCCGTAGGACACTGCCAGCAGACTGGGTATATCTGCTTCCCGTTATTCTCAGCTGAGTGCTACTGATTCCAGCTTATACGGTTACACTCTACTCAACCGGAGCAGTGAGTTGAACCTCAACTGATGGCACTTTGTGAAAGTGTTGAGAACTAGAGCTCAGTTGTTTGGCCTGCCACATCTGTCCATCCAGCACTATCGACGGCACTGCCTACATCTGGCTCTAATTAGGACACAGTTGTGTTCAGCCAAATGACCTCTGCCAGGAACACTCAGAATGAGGTTCTGAGTTATTGCAACATAGGAGCCTTTCAATGCTTTCAAGGCTTCTTAGGAAAAATTCCGGAATGTTGCTGCTGGCAGGCCTCCAGATCTTCCGGGTTAACATCTGCTTGTAAATCCCCCGTGGTTTCTTGTACACCCGTGAAATTTGGCCAGGTTATGCAGTTTGCATTGCTGCACAATTGCGCCTGCCTAGCTCTGCCGCGGTTGCAAACATTCAGGCGTGCAGCCAGATAGGCTGGTTCCCGTAGGACACTGCCACAGGATTGGGTATATCTGCTTCCCGTTCTTCTCACCTGAGTGCTACTGATGCCAGCTTTGACGGCTACACTCTACACAACCGGAGCAGTAAGTTGAACCTCAACTGATGTCACTTTGTGAAAGTGTTGAGAACGTGAGCTCAGTTGTTTGGCACGCCACCAATGTCAATCCAGCACTAGGGACGGCACTTCCTACATCTGGCTCTAATTAGTCCACGGTTGTGTTCAGCAGAATGAACTCTGCTGGGAACACTCAGAATGAGGTTCTGAGTTACTATAACATAGGAGCGTTTCACTGCTTTCAAGGCTTCACAGGAAGAATTTCGGAATTTTGCTGCCGGCAGGCCTCTGGCTGTTCCGGGTGAACATCTGCTTGTAAATCCCCCGTGGTTTCTTGTACACCCGTGAAATTTGGCCAGGTTATGCAGTTTGCATTGCTGCACAATTGCGCCTGCCTAGCTCTGCCGCGGCTGCAAACATTCAGGCGTGCAGCCAGATAGGCTGGTCCCCGTACGACACTGTCAGCGCACTGGGTATATCTGCTTCCGTCCTTCTCACCTGAGTGCTACTGATTCCAGCTTTGACGGCTACACTCTATTCAACCGAGGCAGTAAGTTGAACCTCAACTTATGGCACTTTATGAAAGTGTTGAGAACTAGAGCTCAGTTGTTTGACACGCCACCACTGTCCATCCAGCACTATGGACGGCACTGCATACCTCTGGCTCTAATTAGTCCAGGGTTGTGTTCAGCCGAATGACCTCTGCAGGGCACACTCAGAATGAGGTTCTGAGATATTGCAATATAGGAGCGTTTCACTGCTTTCAAGGCTTCTTAGGAAAAATTCCGGAATGTTGCTGCTGGCAAGGCTCCAGCTCTTCCGGGTGAACATCTGCTTGTAAATCCCCCGTGGTTTCTAGTTCACCCATGAAATTTGGCCAGGTTATGCAGTTTGCATTCCTGCATATTTGCCCCTGCCTAGCTCTGCCGCGGTTACAACCATTAAGGCGTGGCAGCCAGATAGGCTGGTCGCCGTAGGACACTGCCAACGGACTGGGTATATCTCCTTCCTGTTCTTCTCACCTGAGTCCTACTGATTCCAGATTTGAAGGCTACACTCTACTCAACCGGAGCAGTAAGTTGAACCTCAACTTATGGCACTTTATGAAAGTGTTGATTAGTAGATCTCAGTTGTTTGGCACGCCACCCCTGTCCATCCAGCACTATGGACGTCACCGCATACATCTGGCTCTAATTAGTCCACGATTATGTTCAGCCACATGACCTCTGCCAGGAACACTCAGAATGAGTTTCAGAGTTATTGTAACATAGTAGCGTTTCACTGCTTTCAAGACTTTTTGGAAGAATTCCGGAATGTTGCTGCCGGCAGGCCTCCGGCTGCTCCGGGTGAACATCTCCATGTAAATCCCCCGTGGTTTCTTGAACACCAGTGAAATTTGGCCAGGTTATACAGTTTGCATTGCTGCACAATTGCGCCTGCCTAGCTCTGCCACGGTTGCAAACATTCAGGAGTGGCCACCAGATAGGCTGGTCCCCGTAGGACACTGCCAGGGGACTCTGTATATCTGTTTCCCGTTCTTCTCACCTGAGTGTTACTGATTCCAGCTTTGACGGTTACACTCTACTCAACCGGACCAGTAAGTTGAACCTCAACTTATGGCACTTTATGAAAGTGTTGAGAACTAGAGCTCAGATGTTTGGCACGCCACCACTGTCCATCCAGCAGTATGGACGGCACTGCCCACATCTGGCTCTAATTAGTCCACGGTTGTGTTCAGCCGAATGACCTCTGCCGGGAACACTCAGAATGAGGTTCTTAATTATTGCAACATAGTAGCGTTTCACTGCTTTCAAGGCTTCTTCGGAAGAATTCCGGAATCTTGCTGGCGGCAAAGCTCCGGCTGTTCTGGGTGAACATCTCCTTGTAAATCCCCCGTGGTTTCTTGTCCACCCGTGAAATTTGTCCAGGTTATGCAGTTTGCATTGCTGCACAATTGCGCCTGCCTAGCTCTGCCGCGTTTGCAAACATTCAGGCGTGGCAGCGAGATAGGCTGGTCCCTGAAGGACACTGCCAGCGGACTGGATATATCTGCTTTCCATTCTTCTCACCTGAGTGGTACTGATTCCAGCTTTGACGGCTACACTCTACTCAATCGGAGCAGTAAGTTGAACGTCAACTGATGGCACTTTGTGAAAGTGTTGAGAACTAGCCACCACTGTCCATCCAGGACTATGGACGGCAGTGCCTACGTCTGGCTCTAATTAGTCCACGGTTGTGTTCAGCCGAATTACCTCTGCCGGGAACACTCAGAATGAGGATCTGAGTTATTGCAACATAGGAGATTTTCACTGCTTTCAAGGCTTCATAGGAAGAATTCCGCACGGTTTCTTGCTGCTGGCAGGACTCCGGCTGTTCCGGGTGAACATCTCCTGGTAAATCCCCCGAGGTTTCTTGTACAACCCTGAAATTTGGCCAGGTTATGCAGTTTGCATTGCTGCACAATTGCGCCTGCCTAGCTCTCCCGCGGTTGCAAACATTCAGGCGTGGCAGCCAGATAGGCTGGTCCCCGTAGGACACTGCCAGCAGACTGGGTATATCTGCTTCCCGGTCTCACCTGAGTGCTACTGATTCCCGCTTTGACGGCAACACTCTACTCAATCGGAGCAGTAAGTTGAACCTCAACTGATGGCACTTTGTGAAAGTGTTGAGAACTAGAGCTCAGTTGTTTGGCATGCCACCACTCTCCATCCACACTATGGAGGGCTCTGCCTACATCTGGCCCTAATTATTCCACGGTTGTGTTCAGCTGAATGACCTCTGCCTTTAACATTCAGAATGAGGTTCTGAGTTATTGCAACATAGGAGCGTTTCACTGCTTTCAAGGCTTCTTCGGAAGAATTCCGGAATCATGCTGCCGGCAGGCCTCAGGCTCTTCCGGGTGAACATCTCCTTGTAAATCCCCGGTGGTTTGTAGTACACCCCTAAAATTTGGCCAGGTTATGCAGTTTGCATTGCTGCACAATTGAACCTGCCTAGCTCTGCCGGGGTTGCAAACATTCAGACGTGGCAGCTAGATAGACTGGTCCCCGTAGGACACTGCCAGCAGACTGGGTATATCTGCTTCCCGTTCTCACCTGAGTGCTACTGATTCCCGCGTTGACAGCAACACTCTACTCAACCGGAGCAGTAAGTTGAAACTCAACTGATGGCACTTTGTGAAAGTGTTGAGAAGTAGAGCTCAGTTGTTTGGCACGCCACCACTGTCCATCCAGCACTATAGAAGGCACTGCCTACATCTGGCTCTAATTAGTCCACGGTTGTGTTCAGCTGAATGACCTCTGCCGGAACACTCAGAATGAAGTTCTGAGTTATTGCAACATAGGAGCCTTTCACTGCTTTGAAGGCTTCTTATGTACAATTCCGGAAAGTTGCTGCTGGCAGGCCTCCGGCTGTTCGGGATGAACATCTCCTTGTAAATCCCCCGTGGTTTCTTGTACACTCGTGAAATTTGGCCAGGTAATGCAGTTTGCATCGATGCACAATTGCGCCTGCCTAGCTCTGCCGCGGTTGCAAACATTCAGGCGTGGCAGACAGATAGGCTGGTCCCCATAGGACACTGCCAGCGGACTGGGTATATCTGCTTCCCGTCCTTCTCACCTTATTGTTACTGATTACAGCTTTGACGGCTACACTCTACTGAACCGGAACAGTTAGTTGAACCTCAATTTATGGCACTTTGTGAAGGTGTTGAGAACTAGAGCTCAGTTGTTTGGCAAGCCACCACTGTCCATCCAGCACTATGGACGTCACTGCCTATCTCAGGCTCTAATTAGTGCATGGTTGAATTCAGCCCATTGACCTCTGACGGGAACACTTAGAATGAGGTTCTGAGTTATAGCAACATAGGAGCGTTTCACTGCTTTCAAGGCTTCTTAGGAAGAATTCAGGAATCTTACTGCAGGCAGGCCTCCGGCTGTTCGGGGTGAACATCTCCTTGTAAATCCCCCGTGGTTTCGTGTACACCCGAGAAATTTGGCCAGATTATGCAGTTTGCATTGCTGCACAATTGCGCCTGGCTAGCTCTGCCGCGCTTGCATTCTTTCAGGCGTGGCAGCCAGATAGGCTGGTCCCCGTAGGACACTGCCAGCAGACTGGGTATATCTGATTCCCGTTCTTCTCACCTGAGTACTACTCATTCCAGCTTTGACGGCTACACGCTACTCAACCGGAGCAGTAAGTTGAACCTCAACTGACGGCACTTTGTGAAAGTGTTGAGAACTAGAGCTCAGTTGTTTGGCACGCCACCACAGTCCATACAGCATTTTGGACGGCACTGTCTACATCTGGCTCTAATTAGTCCACGGTTGTGTTCAGCCGAATGACTTCTGCCGGGAACAGTCAGAATGAGGTTCTGAGTTATTGCAACAGGGGAGCGTTTCACTGCTTTCAAGGCTTCTTAGGAACAATTCTGGAAAGTTGCTGCCGGCAGGCCTCCGGCTGTTCCGCGTGAACATCTCCTTGTAAATCCCCGGGGGTTTCTTGTACACCCGTGAAATTTTCCAGGTTATGCAGTTTGCATTGCTGCACAATTCCGCCTGCCTAACTCTGCCGCGGTTGCAAACATTCAGGCGTGGCAGCCAGATAGGCTGGTCCCCGTAGGACACTGCCAGGGGACTGGTTATATCTGCTTCCCGTTCTTCTCACCTGAGTGCTACTGATTCCAGCTTTGACGGCTACACTCTACTCAAGCGGCGCAGTAAGGTGAACCTCAATTGTGGCACTTTGTGAAAGTGTTGAGAACTAGAGCTCAGTTGTTTGGCACGTCACCACTGTCCATCCAGCACTATGAAATGCACTGCCTATATCTGCCTCTCATTAGTCCATCGTTGTGTTCAGCTGAATGACCTCTGCCGGGAACACTCAGAATGAGGTTCTGAGTTATTGCAACATAGGAGCGTTTCACTGCTTTCAAGGCTTCTTAGGAAGGATTCCGGAATCTTGCTGCCGGCAGGCCACCGGCTGTTCCGGGTGAAAATCTCCTTGTAAATCCCCCGTCGTTTATTGTACACCCATGAAATTTGGCCAGGTCATGCAGTTTGCATTGCTCCACAATAGCGCCTGTCTAGCTCTGCCGCATTTGTAAACATTCATGGGTGGCAGCCAGATAGACTGGACCCCGTTGGACACTGCCAGCGAACTGCTTATATCTGCTTCCCGTTCTTCTCACCGGAGTGCTACTGATTCCAGCTTTGACAGTTACATTCTACTCAACCGGAGCAGTAAGTTGAACCTCAAATTATGGCTCTTGGTGAAAGTGTTGAGAACTAGAGCTCAGTTGTTTGGCACGCCACCACTGTCCATCCAGCACTATGGAGGGCACTGCCTACATCTGGCTCTAATGAGTCCACGGTTGTGTTCAGCGGAATGACCTCTCCCCAGAAAACTCAGAATGAGGTTCTGAGTTATTGAAATATAGGAGCGTTTCACTGCTTTCAAGGCTTCTTAGGAAGGATTCCGGAATCTTTCTGCTGGCAGGATTGCAGCTGTTCCGGGTGAACATCTTGTAAATCCCCCTTGGTTTCTTGTACACCCGTGATATTTGGCCAGGTTATGCAGCTTGCATTGCTGCACAGTCACGCCTGACTAGCTCTGTCGCGGTTGTAAACATTTAGACGTGGCAGCCACATAGGCTGGTCCCCTTAGGACACTGCCATCCGACTGGGTATATCTGCTTCCCGGTCTTCTCACATGAGTGCTACTGATTCCAGCTTTGACGGCTACACTCTACTCAACCGGAGCAGTAAGTTGAACCTCCACTTATGGCACTTTGTGAAAGTGTTGAGAACTATAGCTCAGTTGTTTGGCACGCGACCACTGTCCATCCAGCACTATGGACAGCACTTCCTACATCTGGCTCTAATTAGTCCATGGTTGTGTTCAGCCAAATGACCTCTGCCGGGAACACTCAGAATGAGGTTCTGAGTTATTGCAACATAGGAGCGTTTCACTGCATTCAAGGCTTAACATTAATATTTCCGGAATCTTGTTGCCGGATGGACTCCGGCTGTTCCAGGTGAACATCTCCTTGTAAATCCCCCGTGGTTTCTTGAACACCCGTGATATATGGCTAGGTTATGCAGCGTGCATTGCTGCACAATTGCGCATGACTAGCTTTGCGGCGGTTGCAAACATTCAGGCGTTGCAGCCAGATAGGCTGGTCCCCGTAGGACACTGCCAGCGGACTGGGTATATCTGCTTCCCGTACTTCTCAGCTGAGTGCTACTCATTCCAGCTTTCACGGCTGCACTCTACTCAACTTGAGCAGTAAGTTGAACCTCAACTTATGGCACTTTGTGAAATTGATGAGAACTAGAGCTCAGTTTTTTGGCACCCAACCGATGTCCATCCAGCACTATGGATGGCACTCCCTACATCTGGATCTAATTAGTCCACAGTTGTGTTCAGCCGAATGACCTCTGCCGGGAACACTGAGAATGAGGGTCTGAGTTACTGCAACTTAGGAGCGTTTCACTGCTTTCAAGGCTTCTCAGGCAGAATTCCAGAATGTTGGTGCCGGAAGGCCTCTGGCTGTTCAGGGTGAACATCTCCTTGTAAATCCCCCGTGGTATCTTGTACACCAGTGAAATTGGGCCAGGTTATGCAGTTTGCATTGCTGCACAATTGTGCCTGCCAAGGTTTGCCTTGGTTGCCAGCATTCAGGCGTGGCAGCCAGATAGGCTGGTCCCGATTGGACACTGCCAGCAGACTGGGTATATCTGCTTCTCCTTCTTCTCACTGAGTGCTACTGATTCCATCTTTGACGGCTACACTCTACTCAACCGGAGCAGTAAGTTGAACCTCAACTTATGGCCCTTTGTGAAAGTGTTGAGAACTAGAGCTCAGTTGTTTGGAACGCCACCACTGTCCATCCAGCACTATGGACGGCACTGCCTACATCTGGCTCTAATTAGTCCAGGGTTGTGTTCAGCCGAATGACCTCTGCCGGGAACACTCAGAATGAGGTTCTGAGCTATTGCAACATAGGAGCGTTTCACTGCTTTCAAGGCTTCTTAAGAAGGATTCCGGAATCTTGCTGCGGGTAGGCCTCCAGTTGTTCCTGGTTAACATCTCATAGTAAATCCCCCGTGGTTTCTTGTACACCCGTGAAATTTGGTTAGGTTATGCAGTTTGCATTGCTGCACAAATGCACCTGCCTTGCTCTGCCACGGTTGGGAACATTCAGGCGTGGCAGCCAGATAGGCTGGTCCCCGTTGGACACTGCCAGCGGACTGGGTATATCTGCTTCTCCTTCTTCTCACTGAGTGCTACTGATTCCAGCTTTGACGTCTGCACTCTACTCAACCGGAGCAGTAAGTTGAACCTCAACTTATGGCCTTTGTGAAAGTGTTGAGAACTAGAGCTCAGTTTTTTTGCACGCCACCACTGTCCATCCAGGACTATGGACGGCACTGCTTACATCTGGCTCTAATTAGTCCAAGGTTGTGTTCAGACCAATGATCTCTTCCGGAAACACTCAGAATGAAGGTCTGAGTTAATGCAACATAGGAGCATTTCACTGCTTTCAAGGCTTCTTAGGAAGAATTTCGGAATCTTGCTGCCGGCAGGCCTCCCCATTTTCCGGGTAAACATCTACTTGTAAATCCCCGTGGTTTCGTGTACACCCATGAAATTTGACCAGGTTATGCAGTTTGCATTGCTGCACAATCACGCCTGACTAGCTCTGCCGCGGTTGCAAACATTCAGGCGTGGCAGAAATATAGGCTGGTCTCCGAAGGACACTGCCAACGGACTGCGTATATCTGCTTCCCGTTCTTCTCACCTGAGTGCTACTGATTCCAGCTTTGAGGGCGACAATCTACTCAACCGGAGCAGTAAGTTGAACCTCAACTTATGGCACTTTGTGAAAGTGTTGAGAACTAGAGCTCAGTTGTTTGGCATGCCACCACTGTGCATCCAGCACTATGGACAGCATTGCCTACATCTTGCTCTAATTAGTCCACAGTTGTGTTCAGCCGAATGACCTCTGTGGGGAACACTCAGAATGAGGTTCTGAGTTACTGCAGCATAGGAGCGTTTCACTGCTTTCAAGGCTTCACAGGAAGAATTCCGGAATGTTGCTACCGGCAGGCCTCCGGCTGTTCCGGGTGAACATCTCCTTGTAAATCCCCCGTGGTTTCTTGTACACCAGTGAAATTTGGCCAGGTTATGCAGCTTGCATTGCTGCACAATCACGCCTGACTAGCTCTGCAGCGGTTGTAAACATTCAGGCGTGGCTCCCAGATAGGCTGGCCCCCGTAGGACACTGCCAGCGTACTGGGTATATCTGATTCCCGTTCTTCTCATCTGAGTGATACTGATTCCAGCTTTGACGGCTACACTCTACTCAACCGGAGCACTAAGGTGAACCTCAACTTATGGCACTTTGTGAACGTGTTGAGAACTAGAGATCAGTTGTTTGGCACGCCACCACTGTCCATCCAGCACTATGGAGGGCACTGCCTACATCTGCGTCTAATTAGTCCACTTTTGTGTTCAGCCGAATTACGTCTGCCGGAAACACTCACAATGAGGTTCTGAGTTATTGCAACATAGGAGCGTTTCATTTCTTTGAATGTTTCTCAGGAAGAATTCCGGAATGTTGCTGCCGGAAGGCCTCCGGCTGTTCCGGGTGAAAATCTCCTTGTAAATCCCCCGTGGATTCTTGTACACCCGTGATATTTGCCCTGGTTATGCAGCTTGCATTGCTGCACAATGGCGCCTGCCTAGTTCTGCCGAGCTTGCAAACATTCAGGCGTGGCACCAAGATTGGCTGGTCCCCGTAGGACACTGCCCGCGGACTGGGTATATCTGCTTCCCGTTCTTCTCACCTGAGTGCTACTGATTCCAGCTTTGATGGCTACACTCTACTCAACCGGAGCAGTAATTTGAACCCCAACTTATAACACTTTGTGAAAGTGTTGAGAACTAGAGCTCAGTTGTTTTGCACAACACCACTTTCCATCCAGAACTATGGACGGCAATGCCTACATCTGCTTCTAATTAGTCCACGGTTTTGTTCAGCCGAATGACATATGTCGGGAACACTCAGAAAGAGGTTCTGAGTTAATGCAACATAGGATCGTTTCACTGCTTTCAAGGCTTCTTAGGAAGAATTCCGGAATCTTGCTGCTGGCAGGCCTCCAGCTGTTCCGGGTGAACATCTACTTGAAAATCCCCCGTGGTTTCTTGTACACCAGTGAAATTTGGCCAGGTTATGCAGATTGCATTGCTATACAATTGCGTCTGCCTTGCTCTGCCGCGGTTGCAAACATTCAGGCGTTGCAGCCAGATAGGCTGGTCCCTGTAGGACACTGCCAGCGGACTGGGTATATCTGCTTCCCGTTCTTCTCACCTGAGTGCTACTGATTCCCGCTTTCAGGGCTACACTCTACCCAACCGGAGCAGTAAGTTGAACCTCAACTTATGGCACTTTGTGAAAGTGTTGAGAACTAGAGCTAAGTTGTTTGGCACGCCGCCACTGTACATCCAGCACTATGGACGGCATTGTCTACATCTGGCTCTAATTAGTCCACGGTTGTGTTAAGCTGAATGACCTCTGCCGGGACCACTCAGCATGAGATAATGAGTTATTGCAACATAGGAGCGTTTCACTGCTTTCAAGGCTTCTTAAGAAGGATTCTGGAATCTTGCTGCGGGCAGGCCTCCGGTTGTTCCGGGTGAATATCTACTTGAAAATCCCCCGTGGTTTCTTGTACACCCGTGAAATTTGGCCATGTTCTGCAGCTTGAATTGCTGCACAATTGCGCCAGCCTAGCTCGGCCGCGGTTGCAAACATTCAGGCGTGGCAGCCAGATAGGCTGGTCCCCGTAGGAGACTGCCAGGGGACTGGGCATATCTGCTTCACGTTCTTGTCACCTGAGTGCTACTGATTACAGCTTTGATAGCTACACTCTACTCAACCGGAGGAGTCATTTGAACCTCAACTTATGCCACTTTGTGAAAGTGTAGAGAACTAGAGCTCTGTTCTTTGGCACACCACCACTTTCCATCCAGCACTATGGACGGCACTGCATACATCTGGCTCTAATTAGTCCACTGTTGTGTTCAGCCGAATGACCTCTGCCCGGAACACTCCGAATGAGGTTCTGAGTTACCGCAACATAGGAGCGTTTCACTGCTTTCAAGGCTTCTTAGGAAGAATTCCGGAATCTTGCTGCCGGCAGGCCTCCTGCTGTTCCGGGTGATCATCTCCTTGTAAATCACCTGTGTTTTCTTGTACACCCGTGAAATTTGGCCAAGTTATGCAGTTTGCAATGCTGCACAATTGTGCCTGCCTAGCTCTGCCGTGGTTACAAACATTCAGGCCTGGCAGCCAGATAGGCGGGTCCCCATTGGACACTGCCAGCGGACTGGGTATATCTGCTTCCCGTTCTTCTCACCTGATTGCTACTGATTCCAGCTTTGAAGGTTACACTCTACTCAACCGGAACAGGAAGTTGAACCTCAACTTATGGCCCTTTGTGAAAGTGTTGAGAAGTAGAGCTCTGTTGTTTGGCACGCCACCACTGTCCATCCAGCACTATGGACGGCACTGCCTACATCTGGCTCTAATTAGTCCACGGTTGTGTTCAGCCGAATGACTTCGGCCGGGAACACTCAGAATGAGGTTCTGAGTTTTTGCAACATAGGAGCGTTTCACTGCTTTCAAGGCTTCTTAGGAAGAATTCCGGAATCTTGCTGCCGGCAGGCCTCCTGCTGTTCCGGGTGAAAATCTCCTTGTAAATCCCCCTTGTTTTCTTGTACACCCGGGAAATTCGGCCAAGTTATGCAGTTTGCATTGCTGCACAATTGTGCCTGCCTAGCTCTGCCGCGGTTGCAAACATTCAGGCATGGCAGCCAGATAGGCTGGTCCCCGTAGGACACTGCCAGCGTACTGGGTATATCTGCTTCCCGTTCTTCTCAACTGAGTGCTACTGATTCCAGCTTTGACGGCTACACTCAACTCAACCCAACCGGAGCAGTAAGTTGAACCTCCACTTATGTCACTTTGTGAAAGTGTTGAGAACTAGAGCTCAGTTGTTTGGCTCGCCACCACTGTCCATCCAGCACTCTGGACGGCACTGCCTACATCTGGCTCTAATTAGTCCACGGTCGTGTTCAGACCAATGAGCTCTTCCAGAAACACTCAGAATGAGGTTCTGAGTTACTGCAACATAGGAGCGTTTCACTGCTTTCAAGGCTTCTTAGGAAGAATTTCGGAATCTTGCTGCCGGCAGGCCTCCCCCTTTTCCGGGTGAACATCTACTTGTAAATCCCCCGTGGTTTCTTGTACACTCGTGAAATTTGACCAGGTTATGCAGTTTGCTTGCTGCACAATTGTGCCTTCCTAGCTCTGCCGCGGTTGCAAACATTCAGGCGTGGCAGAAAGATAGGCTGGTCCCCGAAAAACACTGCCAACGGACTGCGAATATCTGCTTGCCGTTCTTCTCACCTGAGTGCTACTGATTCCAGCTTTGAGGACTACAATCTACTCAACCGGAGCAGTAAGTTGAACCTCAACTTATGGCACTTTGTGAAAGTGTTGAGAACTAGAGCTCAGTTGTTTGGCACGCCACCACTGTCCATCCAGCACTATGGACGGCACTGCCTACATCTGGCTCTAATTAGTCCACGGTTATGTTCAGCCGAATGACCTCTGCCGGGAACACTCAGAATGAGGTTCTGAGTTATTTCAACATAGTAGCGTTTGAATGCTTTCAAGGCTTCTTAGGAAGGATTACGGAATCTTGCTGCCGGCAGGCCTCTAGCTGTTCCGGGTGAACATCTCCTTGTAAATCCCCCGTGGTTTCTTGTACACCCGTGAAATTTGGCCAGGTTATGCAGCTTCCATTGCTGCACAATCACGCCTGACTAGCTCTGCTGCGGTTGTAAACATTCAGGCGTGGCTCCCAGATAGGCTGGTCCCCGTAGGACACTGCCAGCGGACTAGGTATATCTGATTCCCGTTCTTCTCATCTGAGTGCTACTGATTCCTGCTTTGACGGCTACACTCTACTCAACCGGAGCACTAAGTTGAACCTCAACTTATGGCACTTTTTGAACGTGTTGAGAATTAGAGCTCAGTTGTTTGGCACGCCACCACTGTACATCCAGTACTATGGACGGCACTGCCTACATCTGCCTCTTTTTAGTCCACGGTTGTGTTCAGCCGAATGACCTCTGCCGGGAACACTCACAATGAGGTTCTGAGTTATTGCAACATAGGAGTGTTTCACTTCTTTGAATGTTTCTCAGGAAGAATTCCGGAATGTTGCTGCCAGCAGGCCTCCGGCTGTTCCGGGTGAACATCTCCTTGTTAATCCTCCGTGGTTTCTTGTACACCCGTGAAATTTGGCCAGGTCATGCAGTTTGCATTGCTGCACAATTGCGCCTGCCTAGCTCTGCCACGGTTGCAAACATTCAGGCGTGGCAACCAGATAGGCTGATCCCCGTAGGAAACTGCCAGCGGACTGGCTATATCTGCTTCCCGTTCTTCTCACCTGAGTGCTACTGATTCCAGCTTTGACGGCTACACTCAACTCAACCCAACCGGAGCAGTAAGTTGAACCTCCACTTATGTCACTTTGTGAAAGTGTTGAGAACTAGAGCTCAGTTGTTTGGCTCGCCACCACTGTCCATCCAGCACTCTGGACGGCACTGCCTACATCTGGCTCTAATTAGTCCACGGTCGTGTTCAGACCAATGAGCTCTTCCAGAAACACTCAGAATGTGGTTCTGAGTTACTGCAACATAGGAGCGTTTCACTGCTTTCAAGGCTTCTTAGGAAGAATTTCGGAATCTTGCTGCCGGCAGGCCTCCCCCTTTTCCGGGTGAACATCTACTTGTAAATCCCCCGTGGTTTCTTGTACACTCGTGAAATTTGACCAGGTTATGCAGTTTGCTTGCTGCACAATTGTGCCTTCCTAGCTCTGCCGCGGTTGCAAACATTCAGGCGTGGCAGAAAGATAGGCTGGTCCCCGAAAAACACTGCCAACGGACTGCGAATATCTGCTTGCCGTTCTTCTCACCTGAGTGCTACTGATTCCAGCTTTGATGGCTACACTCTACTCAACCGGAGCAGTAATTTGAACCTCAATGTATGGCACTTTGTGAAAGTGTTGAGAACTAGAGCTCAATTGTTTGGCACGCCACCACTGTCCATCTAGCACTATGGACGGCACTGCCTACATCTGGCTCTAATTAGTCCACGGTTGTGTTCAGCTGAATGACCTCTGCCGGGAACACTCAGAATGAGGGTCTGAGTTATTGCAACATAGGAGCGTTTCACTGCTTTCAAGGCTTAACATTAAGATTTCCGGAATCTTTTTGCCGGAAGGACTCCGGCTGTTCCAGGTGAACATCTCCTTGTCAATCCCCCGTGGTTTCTTGAACACCCTTGATATTTGGCTAGCTTATGCAGCATGCATTGCTGCACAATTGCGCCTGACTTGCTTTGTGGCGGTTGCAAACATTCAGGCGTTGCAGCCAGATAGGCTGGTCCCCGTAGGACACTGCCAGCGGACTGGGTATAACTGCTTCCCGTACTTCTCAGCTGAGTGCTACTGATTCCAGCTTTGACGGCTACACTCTACTCAACCGGAGCAGTAAGTTGAACTTCAACTTATGGCCCTTTGTGAAAGTGTTGAGAACTAGAGCTCAGTTGTTTGTCACGCCACCACTGTCCATCCAGCACTATGGATGGCACTGCCTACATCTACCTCTAATTAGTCCACGGTTGTGTTCAGCCATATGACCTCTGCCAGGAACACTCAGAATGAGGGTCTGAGTTTCTGCAACTTAGGAGCTTTTCACTGCTTTCAAGGCTTCACAGGAAGAATTCCGGAATCTTGCTGCTGGTAGGCCTCAGGCTGTTCCGGGGGAACATTTCCTTGTAATTCCCCCATGTTTTCTTGTACATCCGTGAAATTTGGCCAGGTTCTGCAACTTGCATTGCTGCAAAATTGCGCCTCCCTGGCTCGGCCACGGTTGCAAACATTCAGGCGTGGCAGCCATAAAGGCTGGTCCCCGTAGGACACTGCCAGCGGACTGGGTATATCTGCTTCACCTTCTTCTCACCTGAGTGCTACTGATTCCAGCTTTGACGGCTACACTCTACTCAACCCGAGGAGTAATTTGAACCTCAACTTATGCCACTTTCTGAAAGTGTAGAGAACTAGAGCTCAGTTGTTGGGCACACCACCACTTTCCATCCAGCCATAAGGACAGCAATGCCTACATCTCCCTCTAATTAGTCCACGGTTGTGTTCAGCCGAATGACAAATGCCGGGAACACTCAGAATGAGGTTCTGGGTTATTGCAACATAGGAGCGTTTCACTGCTTTCAAGGCTTCTTAGGAAGGATTCCGGAATCTTGCTGCCGGCAGGCCTCCGACTCTTCCGGGTGAACATCTCCTTGTAAATCCGCCGTGGTTTCTTGTACACCCGTGAAATTTGGCCAGGTTATGCAGTTTGCATTGATGCACAATTGCGCCTGCCTAGCTCTGCCACGGTTGCAAACTTTCTGGCCTGGCAGCCAGATAGGCTGGTCCCTGTAGGACACTGCCAGCGGACTGGGTATATCTGCTTCCCATTATTCTCCCCTGAGTGCTACTGATTCTAGCTTTGACGGCTACACTCTACTTAACCGGAGCAGTAAGTTGAACCTCAACTTATGGCACTTTGTGAAAGTGTTGAGAACTAGAGCTCAGTTGTTTGGCACATCACTACTGTCCATGCAGCACTATGGACGGCACTGCCTACATCTGGCTCTAATTAGTCCAGTGTTGTGTACAGCCGAATGACCTCTGCCCATAACACTCAGAATGATGTTCTGAGTTACTGCAACATAGGAGCGTTTCACTGATTTCAAGGCTTCTTAGGAAGAATTCCGGCATCTTGCTGCCGGCAGGCCTCCTGCTGTTCCGGGTGAAAATCTCCTTGTAAATCCCCCGTATTTTCTTGTACACCCGTGAAATTTGGCCAAGTTATGCAGTTTGCATTGCTGCACATTTGCGCCTGCCTAGCTCTGCCGCGGTTGTAAACATTCAGGCGTGGCAGCCAGATAGGCTGGTCCCCGTAGGACACTGCCAGCGGACTGGGTATATCTGCTTCCCGTTCTTCTCAATTGAGTGCAACTGATTCCAGCTTTGACGGCTACACTCAACTCAACCGGAGCAGTAAGTTGAACCTCCACTTATGGCACTTTGTGAAAGTGTTGAGAACTAGAGCTCAGTTGTTTGGCTCGCTACCACTGTCCATCCAGCACTCTGGAAGGCACTGCCTACATCTGGCTCTAATTAGTCCACGGTTGTGTTTAGCCGAATGACCTCTGCCTGGAACACTCAGAATGACGTTCTGAGTTATTGCAACATAGGAGCGTTTCACTGCTTTCAAGGCTTCTCAGGCAGAATTCCAGAATGTTGGTGACGGCAGGCCTCCGGCGGTTCCGGGTGAACATCTCCTTGTAAATCCCCTGTGCTTTCTTTTACACCAGTGAAATTTGGCTAGGTTATGCAGTTTGCATTGCTGCACAATTGCGCCTGCCAAGGTGTGGCTGGGGTGCAATCATTCAGGCGTGGCAGCCAGATATGCTGGTCTCCTTAGGACACTGCCAGTAGATTGGGTATATCTGCTTCCCGTTCTTCTCACTTGAGTCCTACTTATTCCAGCTTTGACGGCTACACTCTACTCAACCGGAGCAGTAAGTTGATCCTCAACTTATGGCACTTTTTGAAAGTGTTGAGAATTAGAGCACTATGGACGGCACTGCCTACATCTTGCTCTAATTAATCCATGGTTGTGTTCAGCGGAATGACCTCTGTCTGAAACACTCAGAATCAGGTTCTGAGTTACTGCCACATATGAGCGTTTCACTGCTTTCAACGCTTCTTAGGAACGATTCGGGAATCTTGGTGCCGGCAGGCCTCCGGCTGTTCCGTGTGAACACCTCCTTGTAAATCACCCGTGGTTTCTAGTACACCCGTGAAAATTGGCAGGGTTATGCAGTTTGCATTGCTGCACAATTGCGGCTGCCTACATCTACCACGGTTGCAACCATTCAGGCGTGGCAGCCAGATAGGCTGGTCTCCGTAGGACACTGCCGGCGGACTTCGTCTATCTGCTTCCCGTTCTTCTCACCTGAGTGCTACTGATTCCAGCTTTGACACTACACTCTACTCAACCGGAGCAGTAAGTTGAACCTCAACTTATGGCTCTTTGTGAAAGTGTTGAGAACTAGAGCTCAGTTGTTCGGCACGCCACCACTGTCCATCCAGTACTACGGACAGCACTGCCTACATCTGGCTGAATTAGTCCACGGTTGGGTTCAGCCGAATGACCTCTGCCGGGAACACTCAGAATGAGGTTCTGAGTTATTGGAACATAGGAGTGTTTCACTGCTGTCAAGGCTTCTCAGGAAGAATTCCAGAATGTTGGTGCCGGCAGTCCTCGGGCTGTTCCCAGTGAACATCTCCTTATAAATCCCCGGTGGTTTCTTGAACACCCGTGAAATTTGGCCAGGTTATGCAGTTTGAATTGCTGCACAATTGCGCCTGCCTAGCTCTGCCGTGGTTGCAAACATTCAGGCGTGGCAGCCAGTTGGCCTGTACCCATAGGACACTGCCAGGGGACTGGCTAGATCTGCTTCCCGTTCTTCTCCCCTGAGTGCTACTGATTCCAGCTTTGAAGGCTACACTCTACTCAACCGGAGCAGTCAGTTGAACCTCACCTTATGGCACTTTGTGAAAGTGTTGAGAACTACAGCTCAGTTGTTTGGCACGCCACCACTGTCCATCCAGCACTATGGAAGGCACTTCATACATCTGGCTCTAATTAGTCCACTGTTGTGTTCAGCCAAATGACCTCTGCCGGGAACACTCAGAATGAGGTTCTGAGTTATTGCAACATAGGAGCGTTTCAATGCTTTCAAGGCTTCTCAGGAACAATTCGGGAAGGTTCCTGTGGGCAGGCCTTCGGCTGTTTTGGGTGAACATCTCCTTGTAAATCCCCCGTGGTTTCATGTACACCCGGGAAATTTGGCCAGGTTATGCAGTTTGCATTGCTGCACAATTGCGCCTACCTAGCTCTACCGGGTTTGCAAACATTCAGGCGTGGCAGCCAGATAGGCTGGTCCCCGTAGGACACTGCCAGCGGACTGGGTATATCTGCTTCCCGTTCTTCTCACCTGAGTGCTACTGATTCCATCTTTGACGGCTACACTCTAATCACCCGGAGGAGTAAGGTGAACCTCAACTTAAGGCACTTTGTGAAAGTGTTGAGAACCAGAGCTCAGTTGTTTGCCACGCCACCACTGTCCATCCAGCACTATGGAGGGCACTGTCTACATCTGCCTCTAATTAGTCCACGGTTGTGTTCAGCCCAATGACCTCTGCATTATGAGGTTCTGAGTTCCTGCAACATAGGAGTGTATCAGTGCTTTCAAGGATTCATAGGAAGAATTCCGGAATCTTGCTGCCGGCAGGCCTCCCGCTGTTCCGGGTGAACATCTCCTTGTATATCCCCCGTGGTTTCATGTACAACCGTGAAATTTGGCCGGATTATGCAGTTTTCATTGCTGCACAATTGGGCCTCCCTAGCTCTGCCGCGGTTGCAAACATTCAGGCGTGGCAGCCAGATAGGCTGGTCCCCGTCGGACACTGCCAGCGGACTGGGTATATCTGCTTCCCGTTCTTCTCACCTGAGTGCTGCTGATTCCAGGTTTGACGGCTAAACTCTACTCAACCGGAACAGTAAGTTGAACCTCATCTTATGGCCCTTTATGAAAGTGTTGAGAACTAGAGCTCAGTTGTTTGGCACACCACCACTCTCCTCCAGCACTATGGACGGCACTGCTTACATCTGGCTCTAATTAGTCCACGGTTGTGTTCAGCCGAATGACCTCTGCCGGGAACACTCAGAATGAGGTCTGAGTTACTGCAACATAGGAGCATATCACTGCTTTCAAGGCTTCTTAGGAAGAATTCCGGAATCTTGCTGCCGGCAGGCCTCCGGCTGTTCCGGGAGAACATCTCCTTTTAAATCCCCCATGATTTCTTGTAAATCCGTGCAATTTGGCCAGGTTATGCAGTTTGCATTGCTGCACAATTGAGCCTGCCTAGCTCTGCCGCATTTGCAAACATTCAGGCGTGGCAGCCAGATCGGCTGGTCCCCATAGGACACTGCCAGCGGACTGGGTATATCTGCTTCCCATTCTTCTCACCTGATTGCTACTGATTCCAGGTTTGATGGTTAAACTCTACTCACCCGGAGCAGTAAGGTGAACCTCAACTTATGGCACTTTGTGAAAGTGTTGAGAACTAGAGCGCAGTTGTTTGGCACGCCACTAATGTCCATCCAGCACTATGGACGGCAATGCCTACATCTGGCTCTAATGAGTCTACGGTTGTGTTCAGCCGAATGTCCTCAGCCGGGAACACTCAGAATGAGGTTCTGAGTTACTGCAACATAGGAGCGTTTCATTGCTTTGAAGGATTCTTAAGAAGAATTCTGGAATCTTGCTGCCAGCAGGCCTCCGGCTGTTCCGGGTGAACATCTACTTGTAAATCCCCCTTGGTTTCTTGTACACCCGTGAAATTTGGCCAGGTTTTGCAGCTCTCATTCCTGCACAATAGCGCCTGCCTAGCTCTGCCGCGGTTGCAAACATTCAGGAGTGGCAGCCAGATAGGCTGGTCCCCGTAGGACACTGCCAGCGGACTGGCTATATCTGCTTCCCGTTCTTCTCACCTGAGTGCTACTGATTCCAGCTTTGACGGCTATACTCTACTCAACCGGAGGAGTAAGTTGAACCTCAACTTGTGGCACTTTGTGAAAGTGTTGAGAACTAGAGATCAGTTGTTTTGAAGGCCACCACTGTCCATCAAGCACTATGAACGGCCCTGCCTTCATCTGGCTCTAATTAATCAAAGGTTGTGTTCATCCGAATGACCTCTGCCGAGAACCCTCAGAATGAGGTTCTCAGTTATTGCAACATAGGAGCGTTTCAGTGATTTCAAGGCTTCTCAGGAAGAATTCCGGAATGTTGCTGCCGGCAGGCCTCCGGCTGTTCCGGTTGAACATCTCCTTGTAAATCCCCCGTGGTTTCTTGTACACCCGTGAAATTTGGCCAGGTTATGCAGTTTGCATTGCTGCACAATTGCGCCTGCCTAGCTCTGCCGCGGGTGCAAACATTGAGGTGTGGCAGCCAGATAGGCTGGTCCCCGTTAGACACTGCCAGCGGACTGGGTATATCTGCTTTCCGTTCTTCTCACCTGAGTGCTACTGATTCGAGCTTTGAGAGCTACACTCTACTCACCCGGAGCAGTAAGTTGAACCTCAACTTATGGCACTTTGTAAAAGTGTTGAGAACTAGAGCGCAGTTGTTTGGCATGCCACCACTGTCCATTCAGCACTATGGACGGCACTGCCTACATCTTGCTCTAATTAGTCAACTGTTGTGTTTAGCCGAATGACCTCTGACGGGAACACTCAGAATGAGGTTCTCAGTTATTGCAACATAGGAGCGTTTCAGTAATTTCAAGGCTTCTCAGGAAGAATTCCGGAATGTTGCTGCCGGCACGCTTCCGGCTGTTCCGGGTGAACATCTCCTCGTAAATCCCCCGTGGTTTCTTGTACACCCGTGAAATTTGGCCAGGTTATGCAGTTTGCATTGCTGCACAATTGCGCCTACATAGCTCTGCCTCGGGTGCAAACATTGAGGCGTGGAAGCGAGATAGGCTGGTCCCCGTTAGACACTGCCACCAGACTGGGTATATCTGCTTCCCTTTCTTCTCACCTGAGTGCTACTGATTCCAGCTTTAACGGTTACACTGTACTCACCCGGAGCAGTAAGGTGAACCTCAACTTATGGCACTTTGTGAAAGTGTAGAGAACTAGAGCTCAGTTTTTTGGCACGCCACCACTGTCCATCCAGCACTATGGGCGGCACTGCATACATCTGGCTCTAATTAGTCCACGGTTGTGTTCAGCCGAATGACCTCTGCCCGGAACACTCAGAATGAAGTTCTGAGTTATTGCAATATAGGAGCGTTTCACTGCTTTCAAGGCTTCTGAGGAAGGATTCCGGAATGATGCTGCCGGCAGGCCTAAGTCTGTTCCTGGTGAATATCTCCTTATAAATCCCCAGTGGTTTCTTGTAAACCCGTGAAATTTGGCCAGGTGATGCAGTTTGTATTGCTGCACAATTACGCCTGCCTAGCTCTGTCGCGGTTGCAAACATTCTGGCCTGGCCGCCAGATAGTCTGGTCCCCGTAGGACACTGCTAGCGGACTGGGTATATCTGCTTCCCGTTCTTCTCACTTGAGTGCTACTGATTCCAGCTTTGACGGCTACACTCTACTCAACCGGAGCAGTGAGTTGAACCTCAACTTTTGTGCCTTTGTGAAAGTGTTGAGAACTAGAGCTCAGTTGTTTGGCACGCCACCACTGTCCATCCAGAACTATGGACAGCACTGCCTACATCTGTCTCTAATTAGTCCACGGTTGTTTTCAGCCGAATGACCTCTGCCGGGAACACTCAGAATGAGGTTCGGAGTTATTGCAACATAGGAGCGTTTTACTGCTTTCAAGGCTTCTTAGGAAAAATTCCGGAATATTGCTGCTGGTAACCCTCCATCTCTTCCTGATGAACATCGGCTTGTAAATCCCCCGTGGTTTCTTGTACACCCGTGAAATTTGGCCAGGTTATGCAGTTTGCATTGCTGCACAATTGCGCATGCCTAACTGTGCCGCGGTTGCAATCATTCAGGCGTGGAAGCCAGATAGTCTGTAAAACACAGCCAGCGGACTGGGTATATCTGCTTCCCGTTCTTCTCACCTGAGTGCTACTGATTCCAGGTATGACAGCTATTCTCTACTCACCCGGAGCAGTAAGATGAACCTCAACTTATGGCACTTTGTGAAAGTGTACAGAACTAGAGCTCAGTTGTTTGGCACGCCACCAGCGTCCATCCAGCACTATGGACGGCACTGCCTACATCTGGCTCTAATTACTCCACGGTTGTGTTCAGCCAAATGACCTCTGCCGGGAACACTCAGAATGAGGTTCTGAGTTACTGTAAAATAGGAGCATTTCACTTTTTTAAGGCTTCTTAGGAAGGATTCCGGAATCTTTCTGCCGGCAGGCTTCCGGCTGTTCCGGGTGAACATCTTCTTGTAAATCCCCCGTGCTTTCTTGTACACCCGTGATATTTGGCCAGGTTATGCAGTTTGCATTGCTGCACAATTGCGCCTGCGTAGCTCTGTCGTGGTTGCAAACACTCAGTCGTGGCAGCCAGATAGGCTGGTCCCCGTAGAACACTGCCAGTAGACTGGTTATATCTGCTTACCGTTCTTCTCACCTGAGTGCTACTGATTCCAGCTTTGATGGCTACACTCTACTCAACCGGAGCAGTAAGTTGAACCTCAACTGATGGCACTTTGTGAAAGTGTTGAGAACTAGAGCTCACTTGTTTGGCACGCCACCAGTGTCCATCCAGCACTATGGATGGCACTGCCTACATCTGGCTCTAATTAGTCCACGGTTGTGTTCAGCCAAATTTCCTCGGCCAGGAACACTCAGAATGAGGTTCCAAGTTGTTGCAATATAAGAGCGTTTCACTGCTTTCAAGGCTTCTAAGGAAGAATTCCGGAATCTTGCTGCCGGCAGGCCTCCGTCTACTCTGGGTGAACATCTCCTTCTAAATCCCCGGTGGTTTCTTGTACACCCGTGAAATTTGGCCAGGTTTTGCAGTTTGCATTGCTGCACAATTGCGCCTGCCTAGCTCCGCCAGGGTTGCAAACATTCAGGCGTGGCAGCTAGATAGACTGGTCCCCGTAGGACACTGCCAGCAGACTTTGTATATATGCTTCCCGTTCACACCTGAGTGCTACTGATTCCCGCTTTAACGTCTACACTCTCTTCAACGGGAGCAGTTAGTTGAATCTCAACTGACGGCACATAGTGAAAGTGTTGAGAACTAGAGCTCAGTTGTTTGGCACGCCACTACTATCCATCCAGCGCTATGGACGGCACTGCCTACATCTGGCTCTAATTAGTCCACGGTTGTGTTCAGACAAATGAGCTCTGCCGGGAACATTCAGAATGAGGTTCAGAAATATTGCAACATAGGAGGGTTTCACTGCTTTCAAGGCTTCTTAGGAAGAATTCCCGAATTTTGCTGGCGGCAGGCCTCTGGCTGTTACGGGTGAACATCTCCTTGTAAATCCCCCGTTTTTTCTTGTCCACCCGTGAAATTTTGCCAGGTTATGCAGTTTGCATTGCTACACAATTGCGCCTGCGTAGCTGTGCCCCAGTTGCAAACATTCAGGCGTGGCAGCCAGATAGGCTGGTCCTCGTAGGACACTGCCAGAGGACTGGGTATATCTGCTTCCCGATCTTCTCACCTGAGTGCTACTGATTGCAGCTTTAACGGATACACTCTACTCAACCGGAGCAGTAAGTTGAACCTCAACTGATGGCACTGTGAGAAAGTTTTGAGAACTAGAGGTCAGTTGTTTGGCACGCCACCACTGTCCATCCAGCACTATGGAAGGCACTGCCTACATCTGGCTCTAATTAGTCCACGGTTGTGTTCATCCGAATGACCTCTGCCGGGAACACTCAGAATGAGGTTCTGAGTTATTGCAACATAGGAGCGTTTCCCTGCTTTCAAGGCTACTCAGGCAGAATTCCAGAATGTTGGTGCTGTCAGGCCTGCGGCTGTTCCAGGTAAACATCTCCTTGTAAATCCCCCGTGGTTTCTTGTACACCCGTGAAATTTGGCCAGGTTATGCAGTTTGCACTGCTGCACAATTGCATCTGCCTAAGTCTGCCACGGTTGCAAACATTCAGGCGTGGCAGCCATAGAGGCTGGTCCCCGTAGGACACTGCCAGAGGACTGGGTATATCTGCTTCCGGTTCTACTCACCTGAGTGCTACTGATTCCAGCTTTGAAGGCTACACTCTACTCAACCGGAGCAGTAAGTTGAACCACAACTTATGTCACTTTGTGAAAGTGTTGAGAACTAGAGCTCTGTTGTTTGCACGACACCACTGTCCATCCAGCACTATGGACGGCACTGCCTACATCAAGCTCTAATTAGTCCACGGTTGTGTTCAGCCGAATGACCTCTGCCGGGAACACTCAGAATGAGGTTCTGAGTTATTGAAACATAGGAGCCTTTCACTGCTTTCAAGGCTTCTCAGGCAGAATTCCAGAATGTTGGTGCCTTCAGGCCTCTGTTTGTTCCGGGTGAACATCTCCTTGTAAATCCCCCGGGGTTTCTTGTACACCCGTGAAATTTGGCCAGGTGATTCATTGCTGGACAATTGCGCTTGCCTAGCTCTGCCGCGATTGCAAACATTCAGGAGTCGCAGCCAGATAGGCTGGTCCCCGTAGGAAACTGCGAGCGGACTGGGTATATCTGCTTCCCTTTCTACTCACGTGACTGCTACTAATACCAGCTTTGAAGGCTACACTCTACTCAACCAGAGCAGTAAGTTGAACCTCAACTTATGGCCCTTTGTGAAAGTGTTGAGAACTAGAGCTTAGTTGTTTGGCACGCCACCACTGTCCATCGAGCACTACGGACGGCACTGCCTACATCTGGTTCTAATTAGTCCACGGTTGTGTTCATCCCAATGACCTCTGCCTGGAACACTCAGAATGAGGTTCTGAGTTATTGCAACATAGGAGCATTTCACTGCTTTCAAGGCTTCTTAGGAAGAATTCCGTAATATTGCTGCAGGAAGGCCTCCAGCTGTTCCGGGTGAACATCTCCTTGTAAATCACCCATGGTTCCTTGTCCACCCATGAAATTTGGACAGGTTATGCAGTTTGCATTGCTGCACAATTACACCTGCCTAGCTCTGCCGCGGTTGCAAACATTCAGTTGTGGCAGCCAGATAGGCTGTTCCCCGTAGGACACTGCCAGCGGAATGGGTTTCTCTGCTTCCCGTTCTTCTCACCTGAGTGCTACTGATTCCAGCTTTGAAGGCTACCCTCTACTCAACCGGAGCAGTAAGTTGAACCTCAACTGATGGAAATTTGTGAAAGTGTTGAGAACTAGATCTCAGTTGTTTGGCACGCAACCACTGTCCATCCAGCACTATGGACGGCACTGCCTATATCTGGCTCTAATTAGTCCACGGTTATATTCAGCCGAATGACCAATTCCAGGAACACGCAGAATGAGGTTCTGTGATACTTGAACATACGTGCGTTTCACTGTTTTCAAGGCTTCTTAGGAAGAATTCCGGAATCTTGCTGCTGAGAGGCCTGCTGCTCTTCTGGGTGAACATCTCCTTGTAAATCCCCCGTGGTTTCTTGTAAACCCATGAAATGTGGCCAGGTTATGTAGTTTGCATTGCTGCACAATTGTGCCTACCTAGCTTTGCCTCGGTTGCAAACATTCAGGCGTGGCAGCCAGATAGGCTGGTCCCTGTAGGACACTGCCAGTGGACCGGGTATATCTGCTTCCCGTTCTTCTCAACTGAGTGCTACTGATTCCAGCTTCGAAGGCTACACTCTACTCAACCGGAGCATTAAGTTGAACCTCAACTGATGGCAATTTGTGAAAGTGTTGAGAACTAGAGCTCAGTTGTTTGGCACGCCACCACTGTCCATCCAGCACTATGGAAGGCACTGCATACAACTGGCTCTAATTCCTCCACGGTTGTATTCAGCCGAATGACATGTGCCGGGAACACTCAGAATCAGTTTCAGAGTTATTGCAACATAGGAGTTTTTCACTGCTTTCAAGGCTTCTTAGGAAGAATTCCGGAATCTTGCTGCCGGCAGGCCTCCGGGTGTTTCGATGAACATCTCCTTGTAAATCCCCCGTAGTTTCTTGTATACCCGTGAAATTTGGCCAGGTTATGCAGTTTGCATTGCTGCATAATTGCGCCTGAATAGCTCTGCTGCGGTTGTAAACATTCAGGCGTGGTAGCCAGTTAGGCTGGTCCCTGTGGGACACTGCCAGCGGATTGGGTATATTTGCTTCCCGTTCTTCTCACCTGAGTGCTACTGATTCCAGCTCTGACGGCTACACTCTGCTCAACCGCAGCAGTAAGTTGAACCTCAACTGATGGCACTTTGTGAAAGTGTTGAGAACTAGAGCTCAGTTGTTTGGCACGCCACCACTGTCCATCCAGCACTATGGACCGCACTGCATACATCTAGCTCTAATTAGTCCACGGTTGTGTTCAATGGAATGACCTCTGCCGGGAAAACTCAGAATGAGGTTCTGAGTTATTGCAACATAATAGCGTTTCACTGCTTTCAAGGCTCCTTAGGAAGAATTCCAGAGTCTTGCTGCCGGCAGGACTCCGGCTGTTCCGGGTGAACATGTACTTGTAAATCCCCGTTGGTTGCTTGTACACCCCTGAAATTTGGCCAGGTTATGCAGTTACCATTGCTGCACAATTGCGCCTGCCTAGCTCTGCCACGGTTGCAAACATTCAGGCGTGGCAGCCAGATAGTCTGGTCCCCGTTGGATATTGCCAGCAGACTGGATATACCTGATTCCCGTTCTTCTCACCTTAGTGCTACTGATTCCAGCTTTGACGTCTTCACTCTACTCAACCGGAGCAGTAAGTTGAACCTCAACTTACGGCACTTTGTGAAAGTGTTGAGAACTAGAGCTCAGTTGTTTGGCACGCGAACAGTGTCCACCCAGCCCTATGGACGGCAGTGCCTACCTCTGGCTCTAATTAGTCCACAGTTGTGTTCAGCCGAATGATCTCTGCCGGGAACACTCAGAATAAGTTTCTGAGTTATTGCAACATAGGAGAGTTTGACTGCTTTCAAGGCTTCTTAGGAAGACTTCCGGAATCTTGATGCTGGCAGGCCTCCGGCTGTTCTGGTGAACATCTCCTTGTAAATCCCCCGTGGTTTCTTGTACACCCGTGAAATTTGGCCAGGTTATGCAGTTTTCATTATTGCATAATTGCGCCTGCCTAGCTCTGCCGCGGTTGCAAACATTCAGGCGTGGCAGCCAGATAGGCAGGTCTCCCTAGGACACTACCAGCGGACTGGGTATATCTGCTTCCCGTTCTTCTCAAATGAGTGCTACTTATTCCAGCTTTGACGGCTATACTCTCCTCAACTGGAGCAGTGAGTTGAACCTCAACTGATGGCACTTTGTGAAAGTGTTGAGAACTACAGCTCAGTTGTTTGGCACGCCACCACTGTCCATCCATTACTATGGACGGCCTGCTTACATCCTGTTCTAATTAGACCACGGTTGTGTTCAGCCCAATGTCCTCTGCCGGGAACACGCAGAATGAGGTTCTGAAATACTTCAACATAGGAGCGTTTCACTGCTTTCAAGGCTTCTTAGAATAATTCCTGTATCTTACTGCTGGCAGGCCTCCATCACTGCTGGGTGAACATCTCCTTGTAAATTCCCTGTGGTTTCTTGTAAACCCGTTATATGTGGCCAGGTTATGCAGTTTTCATTGCTGCACAATTGCGCCTGCCTAGCTCTGCCGCGGTTGCAAATATTCAGGCGTGGCAGCCAGATAGGCTGGTCCCAGTAGGACACTGCCAGTGGAGCGGGTATATCTGCTTCCCGTTCTTCTCACCTGAGTGCTAATGATTCCCGCTTTGACGGCTACACTTTACTCATCCGGAGCAGTAAGTTGAACCTCAACTTATGGCATTTTGTGAAAGTGTTGAGAACTAGAGCTCAGTTGTTTGGCACGCCACCACTGTCCATCCAGCACTATGGACGGCACTGCTTACATCTGTCTCTAATTAGTCCACGGTTGTGTTCAGCCCAATGACCTCTGCCGCGAACACTCAGAATCAGTTTCTGAGTTATGGCAACATAGGAGCGTTTCACTGCTTTCAAGGCTTCTTAGGAAGAATTCCGGAATCTTGCTACCGGTAGGCCTCCGAGTGTTCCCGGTGAATATCTCCTTGTAAATCCCCGGTGGTTTTTTGTACATCTGAAGAATTTGGCCAGGTTATGCAGTTTGCATTGCTGCACAATTGCGCCTGCCTAGCTCTGTCGCGGTTACAAACATTCAGGCCTGGCAGCCAGATAGGCTGGTCCCCGTAGGACACTGCCAGCGGACTGGGTATATCTGCTTCCCGTTCTTCTCACCTGAGTGCTACTGATTCCAGCTTTGACGGCTACACTCTACTCAAACGGAGCAGTAAGTTGAACCTCAACTCATGGCACTTTGTGAAAGTGTTGAGAACTAGAGCTCAGTTGTTTGGCACGCCACCACTGTCCATCCAGCACTATGGAAGGCACTGCCTACATCTGGCTCTAATTAGTCCACTGTTGTGTTCAGCCGAATGACCTTTGCCGGGAAAAATCACAATGAGGTTATGAGTTACTGCAACATAGGAGCGATTCAGTGCTTTCAAGGCTTCTTAGGAAGAATTCCGGAATCTTGCTGCCGGCAGGCCTCCAGCTGTTTCGATGAACATCTCCTTGTAAATCACCCGTGGTTTCTTGTACACCCGTGAAATTTAGCCGATTATGCAGTTTGCATTGCTGCACAATTCTGCCTGCCTAGCTCTGCTACGGTTGCAAACATTCAGCCAGATAGGCTTGTCCCCGTAGGACATTGCAAGCAGACTGGGTATATCTGCTTCCCGTTCTCACCTGAAGGCTACTGATTCCAGCTTTGAAGGCTACACTCTACTCAACCGGAGCAGTAAGTTGAATCTCAACTTATGGCACTTTGTGAAAGTGTTGAGAACTAGAGCTCATTTGTTTGACACGCCACCACTGTCCATCCAGCACTATGGACGGCACTGCCTACATCTGTCACTAATTAGTCCACGGTTGTGTTCAGCTGAATGACC
This sequence comes from Dipodomys merriami, assembly GCF_024711535.1. Taxonomy (NCBI): domain Eukaryota; kingdom Metazoa; phylum Chordata; class Mammalia; order Rodentia; family Heteromyidae; genus Dipodomys; species Dipodomys merriami. The sequence continues at coordinate 625,410 of NW_027206053.1, read as the reverse complement.
TCTGCCGCGAACACTCAGAATCAGTTTCTGAGTTATGGGAACATAGGAGCGTTTCACTGCTTTCAAGGCTTCTTAGGAAGAATTCCGGAATCTTGCTACTGGTAGGCCTCCGAATGTTCTGGGTGAATATCTCCTTGTAAATCCCCGGTGGTTTTTTGTACATCTGATTAATATGGCCAGGTTATGCAGTTTGCATTGCTGCACAATTCTGCCTGCCTAGCTCTGCTGCGGTTGCAAACATTGAGGCGTGGCAGCCAGATAGGCTTGTCCCCGTAGGACATTGCAAGCATACTGGGTATATCTGCTTCCCGTTCGCACCTGAAGGCTACTGATTCCAGCTTTGAAGGCTACACTCTACTCAACCGGAGCAGTAAGTTGAATCTCAACTTATGGCACTTTGTGAAAGTGTTGAGAACTAGAGCTCATTTGTTTGACACGCCACCACTGTCCATCCAGCATTATGGACGGCACTGCATACATCTGGCTCTAATTAGTTCACGGTTGTGTTCTGCCGAATGACCTCTGCCGGGAACAGTCAGAATGAGGTTCTGAGTTATTGCAACATAGGAGCGTTTCACTGCTTTCAAGGCTTCTTAGGAACAATCCCGAAATGTTACTGCCTGCAGGCCTCCAGCTGTTCCGGGTGAACGTCTCCTTGTAAATCCCCCGTGGTTTCTTGTACACCCGTGAAATTTGACCAAGTTATGCAGTTTGCATTGCTGCACAATTGCGCCAGCCTAGCTCTGCCGCGGTTGCAAACATTAAGCGTGGCATCCAGATAGGTTGGTCCCTGTAAGACACTGCCAGCGGACTGGGTATATCTGCTTCCCGTTCTTCTTAGCTGAGTGCTACTGATTCCAGCTTTGACGGATACACTCTACTTAACTGGAGCACTAAGTTGAACCTCAACTGATGGCACTTTGTGAAAGTGTTGAGAACTAGAGCTCAGTTGTTTGGCACGCCACCACTGTCCATCCAGCACTATGGACGGCACTGCCTACATCTGGCTCTAAATAGTCCAGGTTTGTGTTCAGCCAAATGACCTCTACCGGGAACAGTCAAAATGAATTTCTGAGATATTGCAACATAGGAGCGTTTCACTGCTTTCAAGGCTTCTTAGGAAGAAGACAGGAATCCTGCTGCAGCCAGGCCTCCGGCTGTTCGGGGTGAACATCTCCTGGTAAATCCCCCGTGGTTTCTTGTACAACCGTGAAATTTGGCCAGGTTATACAGTTTCCATTACTGCACAATTGCGCCTGCCTAGCTCTGCCGCGGTTGCAAACATTCAGGCGTGGCAGCCAGATAGTCTGGTCCCCGTAGGACACTGCCAGGGGACTGGGTATATTTGCTTCCCGTTCTTCTCACCTGAGTGCTACGGATTCCAGCTTTGACGGTTACACTCTACTCAACCGGGGCATTAAGTTGAACCTCAACTGATGGCACTTTGTGAAAGTGTTGAGAACTAGAGCTCAGTTGTTTGGCACGCCACCACTGTCCATCCAGCACTATGGACCGCACTGCATACATCTAGCTCTAATTAGTCCACGGTTGTGTTCAGTGGAATGACCTCTGCCGCGAACACTCAGAATCAGTTTCTGAGTTATTGCAACATAGGAGCGTTTCACTGCTTTCAAGACTTCTTAGGAAGAATTCAGAATCCTGCTGCAGCCAGGCCTCCGGCTGTTCCGGGAGAACATCTCCTGGTAAATCCCCAGTGGTTTTTTGTACATCCGAGAAATTTGGCCAGGTTATGCAGTTTGCATTGCTGCACAATTGCACCTGCCTAGCTCTGCCGCGGTTACAAACATTCAGGCCTGGCAGCCAGATAGGCTGGTCCCCGTAGGACACTGCCAGCGGACTGGGTATGTCTGCTTCCCTTTCTTCTCACCTGAGTGCTACTGATTCCAGCTTTGAAGTCTAGACTCAGCTCAACAGGAGAAGTAAGTTGAACCTCAACTTATGGGACTTTGTGAAAGTGTTGAGAAGTAGAGCTCAGTTGTTTGGCATGCCTCCACTCTCCATCCAGCACTAAGGACGGCATTGCCTACATCTGGCTCTAATTAATCCACGGTTGTGTTCAGCTCAATGACCTCTGCCGGGAACACTCAGAATGAGGTTCTGAGTTACTGCAACATAGGAGCGTTTCACTGCTTTCAAGGCTTCTTAGGAAGAATTCCAGAATCTTGCTGCCGGGAGGCCTCCGGCGGTTCTGGGTGAACATCTCCTTGTAAAATCTACGTGGTTTCTTGTACACCCATGAAATTTGGCCAGGTTATGCAGTTTGCATTGCTGCAAAATTGCGCATGCCTAGCTCTGCCGTGGTTGCAAACATTCAGGCGTGGCAGCCAGATAGGCTGGTCCCCGTAGGACACTGCCAGGGGACTGGGTATATTTGCTTCCCGTTCTTCTCACCTGAGTGCTACTGATTCGAGCTTTGACGGCTACACTCTACTCAACCGGAACAGTAAGTTGAACCTCAACTGATGGCACTTTGTGAAAGTGTTTAGAACTAGAGCTCAGTTGTTTGGCACGCCAACACTGTCAATCCAGCACTATGGACCGCACTGCCTACATCTGACTCTAATTAGTCCATGGTTGTGTTCAGTCGAATGACCTCTGCCGGGAACACTCAGAATCATTTTCTGAGTTATTGCAACATAGGAGAATTTAACTGCTTTCAAGGCTTCTTAGGAAGAATTCCGGAATCTTGCTGCCGGCAGGCCTCCAGCTGTTCCGGGTGAAAGTCTCCTTGTAAATGCCCCGTGGTTTCTTGTACACCCGTGAAATTTGGCCAGGTTATGCAGTTTGCATTACAGCACAATTGCGCCTGCGTAGCTCTGCCGCGGTTGCAAACATTCAGGCGTGGCAGACAGATAGGCTGGTCCCCTTAGGACATTGCCAGCGGACTGGGTATATCTGCTTCCCGTTCTCACCTGAAGGCTACTGATTACAGCTTTGACGGCTACACTCTACTCAACCCGAGCAGTAACTTGAACCTCAACTTATGGCACTTTGTGAAAGTGTTGAGAACTAGAGCTCAGTTGTTTGGCACGCCACCACTGTCCATACAGCATTATGGACGGCACTGCCTACATCTGGCTCTAATTAGTCCACGGTAGTGTTCAGGCGAATGACCTCTGCCGGGAACAGTCAGAATGAGGTTCTGAGTTATTGCAACATAGGAGCGTTTCACTGCTTTCAAGGCTTCTTAGGAACAATTCCGCTAGGTTGCTGCCGGCAAGCCTCCGGGTGTTCTGGGTAAACATCTCCTTGTAAATCCCCGGGGGTTTCATGTACACCCGTGAAATTTGGCCAGGTAATGCAGTTTGCATTGCTGCACAATTGCACCTGCCTAGCTCTGCCGCGCTTGCAATCATTCAGGCATGGCAGCCAGATAGGCTGGTCCCCGTAGGACACTGCCAGCAGACTGGGTATATCTGCTTCCCGTTCTTCTCACCTGAGTGCTACTGATTCCAGCTTTGACGGCTACACTCTACTCAACTGGAGCAGTAAGTTGAACATCAACTGATGGCACTTTGTTAAAGTGTTGAGAACTAGAGCTCAGTTGTTTGGCACGCCACCACTGTCCATCCAGCACTATGGACGGCACTGCCTACATCTGGCTCTAATTAGTCCACGGTTGTGTTCAGCCAAATGACCTCTGCCGGGAACACTCAGAATGAGGTTTTGAGTTACTTTAACAGAGGAGTGTTTCACTGCTTTCAAGGCTTCTCAGGAACAATTCCGGAATCTTGCTGCCGGCAGGTCTCAGGCTATTCCTGGTGAACATCTCTTTGTAAATCCCCCGTGGTTTCTTGTACACCCGTGAAATTTGGCCAGGTTATGCATTTTGCATTGCTGCTCAATTGCGCCTGCCTAGCTCTGCCGCGGTAGCATACATTCAGGCGTGGCAGCCAGATAGGCTGGTCCCCGTAGGACACTGCCACCGGACTGGGTATATCTGCTTCCCGTTCTTCTCACCTGAGTGCTACTGATTCCTGCTTTGACGGCTACAATCTACTCAACCGGAGCAGTAAGTTGAACTTCAACTGATGGCACTTTGTGAAAGTGTTGAGAACTAGAGCTCAGTTGTTTGGCACGCCACCACTGTCCATCCAGCATTATGGACGGCACTGCCTACATCTGGCTCTAATTAGTCCACGGTTGTGTTCAATCTAATGACCTCAGTACAACACACTCAGAATGAGGATCTGGGTTATTGCAACATGGGAGCGTTTCACTGCTTTCAAGGCTTCACAGGAAGAATTCCGGAATGTTGCTGCCGTCTGGCTTCTGGCTGTTCCGGGTGAACATCTCCTTGTAAATCACCCGTTGTTTCTTGTACACGCGTGAAATTTGGCCAGGTTATGCAGTTTGCAGTGCTTCACAATTACGCCTGCCTAGCTCTGCCGCGGTTGCAAACATTCAGGCATGGCGGCCAGATATGTTGGTCCCCGTAGAACACTGCCAGCATACTGGGTATATCTGTTTCACGTTCTTCTCACCTGAGTGCTACTGATTCCAGCTTTGACGGCTGCACTTTACTCAACCGGAGCAGTAAGTTGAACCTCAACTGATGGCACTTTGTGAAAGTGTTGAGAACAGGAGCTCAGTTGTTTGGCACGCCACCACTGTCCACCCAGCACTATGGAAGGCACAGCCTAGATCTGGCTCTAATTAGTCCAGGTTGTGTTCAGCCAAATGACCTCTGCCGGGAACACTCAGAATGAGATTCTGAGTTATTGCAACATAAGAGCGTTTCACTGCTTTCAATGCTTCTCAGGAAGAATTGGGGAAGTTTCCTACCAGCAGGCCTCTGGCTGTTCCGGGTGAACATCTCCTTGTAAATCCCCCGTGGTTTCTTGTACACCCGTGAAATTTGGCCAGGTTATGCTGTTTGCATTGCTGCACAATTTCGCCTGCCTAGCTCTGCCACAGTTGCATACATTCAGGCGTGGCTGCCAGATAGGCTGGTCCCCGTAGGACACTGCAAGCGGACTGGGTATATCTGCTTCACGTTCTTCTCACCTGAGTGCTAGTGATTCCAGCCTTGAAGGCTTCACTGTACTCAACCGGAGCAGTAAGTTGAACCTCAACTCATGGCACTTTGTGAAAGTGTTGAGAACTAGAGCTCAGTTGATTGGCACGCCACCACTGTCCATCAAGTACTATGGACGGCACTGCCTACATCTGGCTCTAATTAGTCCACGGTTGTGTTCAGTCTAATGACCTCTGTACAACACACTCAGGATGAGGTTCTGAGTTATTGCAACATAGGAGCGTTTCCCTGCTTTCAAGTCTTCTTAGGAATAATTCCGTAATCTTGCTGCCGGCAGGCCCCCGGCTATTCCGGGTGAACTTCTCCTTGTAAATCCCCCTTGTTCCTTGTACACCCGTGAAATTTGGCCAGGTTATGCAGTTTGCATTGCTGCGCAATGGCGCCTGCCTAGCTGTGCCGCGGTTGCAAACATTCAGGCGTGGCAGCCACATACGTTGGTCCCCGTAGAACACTGCCAGCATACTGGGTATATCTGTTTCCCGTTCTTCTCACCTGAGTGGTACTGATTCCAGCTTTGACAGCTACACTCTACTCAACCGGAGCAGTAAGTTGAACCTCAACTGATGGCACTTTGTGAAAGTGTTGAGAAGTAGAGCTCAATTGTTTGGCACGCCACCACTGTCCATCCAGCACTATGGACGGCACTGCCTACATCTGGCTCTAATTAGTCCACGGTTGTGTTCAACCGCATGATCTGTGCCGGGAACACTCAGAATGAGGTTCTGAGTTATTGCAACATATCAGCGTTTCACTTCTTTCAAGGCTTCTTAGGAAGGATTGGGGAATCTTGCTGCCAGCAGGCCTCTGGCTGTTCCGGGTGAACATCTCCTTATAAATCCCCGGTGGTTTCTAGTACACCCGTGCAATTTGGCCAGGTTATGCAGTTTGCATTGCTGCACAATTGTGCCTGCCTTGCTCTTCCGCGGTTGCAAACATTCAGGCATGGCAGCCCGATAGGCTGGTCCCCGTAGGACACTGCCAGTGGACTGGGTATATCTGCTTCCCGTTCTTCTCACCTGAGTGCTACTTATTCCAGCTTTGATGGCTACACTCTACTCAACCAGAGCAGTAAGTTGAACCTCAACTTATGGCACTTTGTTAAAGTGTTGAGAACTCGAGCTCAGTTGTTTGGCACGGCACCACTGTCCATCCAGCACTATGGACGGCACTGCCTACATCTGGCTCTAATTAGTCCACGGTTGTGTTCAACCGCATGATCTGTGCCGGGAACACTCAGAATGAGGTTCTGAGTTATTGCAACATAGGAGCGTTTCACTGCTTTCAAGTCTCCTTAGGAAGAATTCCGGAATCTTGCTGCCGGCAGGCCTCCGGCTGTTCCGGGTGAACATTTACTTGTAAATCCCCTGTGGTTTCTTGTACACCCGTGAAATTTGGCCAGGTTATGCAGTTTGCATTACTGCACAATTGCGCCTGCCTAGCTCTGCCGCGCTTGCAATCATTCAGGCGTGGCAGCCCGATAGGCTGGTCCCTGTAGGACACTGCCAGCGGACTGGGTATATCTGCTTCCCGTTCTTCTCACCTGAGTGCTACTGATTCCAGCTTTGACAGCTACACTCTATTCCCCGGAGCAGTAAGGTGAACTTCAACTTGTGGCACTTTGTGAAAGTGTTGAGAACTAGAGCTCAGTTGTTTGGCACGCCACCACTGTCCATCCACACTATGAAAGACACTGCATATATATGGCTCTAATTATTCCACTGTTGTGTTCATCCGAATGACCTCTGCAGGGAACACTCAGAATGAGGTTCTGAGTTATTGCAACATACGAGCGTTTCACTGCTTTCAAGTCTTCTCAGGCAGAATTTCAGAATGTTGGTGTCGGCATGCCTCCTGCAGTTCCGGGTAAACATCTCCTTGTAAATCCCCCGTGGTTTCTTGTACACCCGTGAAATTTGGCCAGGTTATGCAGTTTGCATTACTGCACAATTGCGCCTGCCTAGCTCTGCTGCGCTTGCAATCATTCAGGCATGGCAGCCAGATAGGCTGGTCCCCGTAGGACACTGCCAGCAGACTGGGTATATCTGCTTCCCTTTCTTCTCACCTGAGTGCTACTGATTCCAGCTTTGACGGTTACACTCTACTCAACCGGAGCAGTAAGGTGAAACTCAATTTATGGCACTTTGTGAAAGTGTTGAGAACTAGAGCTCAGTTGTTTGGCACGCCACCAGTGTCCATTCAGCACTATCGAAGGCACAGCCTACATCAGGCTCTAATTGGTCCACGGTTGTGTTCAGCTGAATGACCTCTGCAGGGAACACTCAAAATGAGGTTCTGAGTTACGGCAACATAGGAGCGTTTCAGTACTTTCACGGCTTCTTAGGATGAATTCCGGAATCTTACTAATGGCAGGCCTCCGGCTGTTCCGGGTGAACATCTCCTTGTAAATCCCCCGTGGTTTCTTGTACACCCGTGAAATTTGGCCAGGTTATGCAGTTTGCATTGCTGCACAATTTCACCTGCCTAGATCTGCCGCGGTTGCAAACATTCAGGCGTGGGAGCCAGATAGGCTGGTCCCCGTAGGACACTGCCAGCGGACTGGGTATAACTGTTTCCCGTTCTTCCCACTGGAGTGCTACTGATTCCAGCTTTGACAGCTACACTCTACTAAACCGGAGCAGGAAGATGAACCTCAACTTATGGCACTTTGTGAAAGTGATGAGAACTAGAGCTCAGTTGTTTGGCACGCCCCCACTGTCTATCCAGCACTATGGACGGCACTGTCTACATCTGGCCCTAATTAGTCCACGGTTGTGTTCAGCCGAATGACCTCTGCAGGAAACACTCCGAATGAGGTTCTGAGTTACTGCAACATAGGAGCGTTTCACTGCTTTCAAGGCTTCTTAGGAAGCATTTCGGAATCTTGCTGCCGGCACGCCTCCGGCTGTTCCGGTTGAACATCTCCTTGTAAATCCCCGAGGATTCTTGTACACCTGTGAAATTTGGCCAGGTGATGCAGTATGCATTGCTGCACAATTGCGCCTGCCTAGCTCTGCCGCGGTTGCAAATATTCAGGAGTGGCACCCAGATAGGCTGGTCCTCGTAGGACACTGCCAGCGGACTGGGTATGTCTGCTTCCCGTTCTTCTCACCTGAGTGCTACTGATTCCAGCTTTGACGGCTACACTCTACTCAACCGGAACAGTAAGTTGAACCTCAACTTGTGGCACTTTGTGAAAGTGTTGAGAACTAGAGCGCAGTTCTTTGGCACGCCACTACTGTCAATCCAGCAATATGGAAGTCACTGCCAACATCTGGCTCTAATTAGTCCACGGTTGTGTTCAGCCGAATGACCTCTGATGGAAACACTCAGAATGAGGTTCTGAGTTATTGCAACATAGGAGCGTTTCACTGCTTTCAAGTCTTCTTAGGAAGAATTCCGGAAGCTTGCTGCCTGCAGGCCTCCGGCTGTTCCGGGTGAACATTTACTTGTAAATCCCCTGTGGTTTCTTGTACACCCGTGAAATTAGGCCAGGTTATGCAGTTTGCATTTCTGCACAATGTTGCCTGCCTACCTGTGCCGCGGTTGCAAACATTCAGGTGTGGCAGCCCCATAGGTTGTCCCCATAGGACACTGCCGGCGGACTGGGTACATCTGCTTCCTATTCTTCTCACCTGAGTGGTACTGATTCCAGCTTTGAGGGCTACAATCTACTCAACTGGACCAGTAAGTTGAACCTCAACTGATGGCCCTTTGTGAAAGTGTTGAGAACTAGAGTTCAGTTGTTTGGCACGCCACCACTGTCCATCCAGCACTATGGACTGCACTGCCTACATCTGGCTCTAATTAGTCCACGGTTGTGTTTAGCCGAATGACCTCTGCCGGGAACACTCAGAATGAGATTCTGAGTTATTGCAACATAGGAGCGTTTCACTGCTTTCAATGCTTCTCAGGAAGAATTCGGGAAGGTTCCTACCGGCAGGCCTCTGGCTGTTCGGGGTGAACATCTCCTTTAAATCCCCCGTGGTTTATTGTACACCCGTGAAATTTGGCCAGGTTATGCTGTTTACATTGTTCCACAATTGCGCCTGCCTAACTCTGCCGCAGTTGCATACATTCAGGCGTGGCTGCCTGATAGGGTGGTCCCCTTAGGACACTGCCAGCGGACTGGGAATATCTGCTTCACGTTCTTCTCACCTGAGTGCTAGTGATTTCAACCTTGAAGGCTTCATTGTACTCAACCGGAGCAGTAAGTTGAACCTCAACTTATGGCACTTTGTGAAAGTGTTGAGAACTAAAGCTCAGTTGTTTGGCACGCCACCAATGTCCAAACAGCAATATGTACGGCACTGCCTACATCTGGTTCTAATAAGTCCACGGTTGTGTTCAGCCGAAAGACCTCTGCTGGGAACACTCAGAAGGAGGTTCTGGGTTATTGCAACATAGGAGCGTTTCACTGATTTCAAAGCTTCTCAGGAAGAATTCCAGAAAGTTGTTGCTGGCAGGCCTCCAGCTGTTCCGGCTGAACATCTCCTTGTAAATCCCCCATGGTTTCTGGTAAACCCGTGAAATTTGGCCAGGATATGCAGTTTGCAGTCCTGCACAATTGCGCCTGCCTAGCTTTGCCGCGGTTGCAAACATTCAGGCCTGGCAGCCAGATAGGCTGGGCGCCGTATGACACTGCCATTGGACTGTGTCTATTTGCTTCCCGTTCTTCTCACCTGAGGGCTTCTGATTCCAGCTTTGACGGTACACTCTACTCAACCAGAGACGTAAGTTGAACCTCAACTTATGGGAATGTGTGAAAGTGTTGAGAACAAGAGCTCAGTTGATTGGCACGCCACCACTGTCCATCCATTAGTATGGACGGCACTGCCTACATCTGGCTCTAATTAGTCCACGGTTGTGTTCAGTCTAATGACCTCTGTACAACACACTCAGAATGAGGATCTGGGTTATTGCAAAATAAGAGCGTTTCACTGCTTTCAAGGCTTCACAGGAAGAATTCCGGAATCTTGCTGCCGGCAGGCCTCTGGCTGTTCCGGGTGAACATCTCCTTGTAAATCCCCCGTGGTTTCTTGTACAGCCGTGAAATTTGGCCAGGTTATGCAGTTTGTATTGCTGCACAATGGCGCCTGACTTGCTGTGTTGCGGTTGCAAACATTCAGGCGTGGCAGCCAGATAGGCTGGTCCCGGTAGGACACTGCCAGCGGACTGGGTCTATCTGCTTCCTGTTCTTCTCACCTGAGTGCTACTGATTCCAACTTTAAAGGCTACACTCTACTCAACCGGAGTAGTAAGGTGAACCTCAACTTATGGCACTTTGTGAAAGTGTTGAAAACTAGAGCTCAGTTGCTTGGCACGCCACCACTCTGCATCCAGCAGTATGGACGGCACTGCCTACATCTCGCTCTAATTAGTCCACGGTTGTGTTCAGCCGAATGACCTCTGCCGGGAACACTCAGAATGAGCTTCTGAGTTATTGCAACATTGGAGCGTTTCACTGCTTTCACGGCTTCTTAGGAAGAATTCCGGAATCTTGCTGCCGGCAGCCCTCCGGCTGTTCCTGGTGAACATCTCCTTGTAAATCCCCCGTAGTTTCTTGTACACCCGTGAAATTTGGCCAGGTTATGCAGTTTGCATTGATGCACAATTGCTCCAGCCTAGCTCTGCCCCTCTTGCAAACATTCAGGCGTGGAACCGAGATAGTCTGGTCCCCGTAGGACACTGCCAGTGGACTGGGTATATCTGCTTCCCGTTCTTCTCACCTGAGTGCTACTGATTCCAGCTTTGACGGCTACACTCTACTCAACGGGAGCAGTAAGGTGAACCTAAACTTATGGCACTTTGTGAAAGTGTGGAGAACTAGATCTCAGTTGTTTGGCACGTCACCACTCTCCATCGAGCACTATGGACGGCACTGCCTACATCTGGTGTAATTAGTCCACGGTTGTGTTCAGTCGAATGACCTCTGCCTGGAACACTCAGAATGAGGTTCTGAGTTATTGCAAAATAGGAGTGTTTCACTGCTTTCAAGGCTTCACAGGAAGAATTCCGGAAGCTTGCTGCCCGTAGGCCACCGGCTGTTCCGGGTGAACATCTCCTTGTAAATCCCCCGTGGTTTCTTGTACACCGGTGAAATTTGGCCAGGTTATGCAGCTTGCATTGCTGCACAATTGCAACTGCATATCTCTGCCGCGGTTGCAAACATTCAGGCGTGGCAGCCAGAGAGGCTGGTCCCCGTAGGACACTGCCAGCGGCCTGGGTATATCTGCTTCCTGTTCTTCTCACCTGAGTGCTACAGATTCCAGCTTTGACGGCTACACTCTACTCAAACGGAGCAGTAATTTGAACCTCAACTTATGCCACTTTGTGAAAGTGTTGAGAACTAGAGCTCAGTTGTTTTTCAGGTCACCACTGTCCATCCAGCACTATGGACCGCACTGCCTACATCTGGCTCTAATCAGTCCATGGTTGTATTCAGCCGAATGACCTCTGCCGGGTACACTCAGAATGAGGTTCTGAATTACTGCAACATAGGAGCGTTTCACTGCTTTCAAGGCTTCTCAGGAAGAATTCCGGAATCTTGCTGCTGGCAGGCCTCCGGTTGTTCCGGGTAAACATCTCCTTGTAAATCCCCCGTGGTTTCTTGTACACAAATGAAATTTGGCCAGGTTAAGCAGTTTGCATTGCTGCACAATTGCGCTTGCCTAGCTCTGCTGCGGTTGCAAACATTCAGGCGTGGGAGCCAGATATGCTGGTCCCCGTAGGACACTGCCAACGGACTGGGTATATCTGCTTCCCGTTCTTCTCACCTGAGTGCTACTGATTCCAGCTTTGACGTCTCCACTCTACTCAACCGGAGCAGTAAGGTGAACCTCACCTTATGGCCCTTTGTGAAAATGTTGAGAATTAGAGCTCAGTTGTTTGGCACACCACCACTGTCCATCCAGCACTATGAACGGCACTGCCTACATCTCGCTCTAATTAGTCCACGGTTGTGTTCGTCCGAATGACCTCTGCCCAGAACACGCAGAATGAACTCCTGAGTTATTGCAACATAGGAGTGTTTCACTGCTTTCAAGGCTTCTTAGTAAGGATACCGTAATCCTGCTGCCAGCAGGCATCCAGTGGTTCCGGTGGAACATCTCCTTGTAAATCCCCCGTGGATTCTTGTACACCCGTGAAATTTTGCCTGGTTATTCAGTTTGCATTGCTGCACAAATGACACTTCCTAGGTTTGCCGCGGTTGCAAACATTCTGGCGTGGCAGCCAGATAGGCTGTTCCCCGGAGGATACTGCCAGCGGACTGGGTATATCTGCTTCCCGTTCTTCTCACCTGAGTGCTACTGATTCTAGCTTTGACAGCTACGCTCTACTTAACCGGAGCAGTAAGTTGAACGTCAACTTATGGCACTTTGTGAAAGTGTTGAGAACTAGAGCTCAGTTGTTTAGCGCGCCACCACTGTCCATTAAGCAGTATGGACGGCACTGCCTACATCTGGCTCTAATTAGTCCACTGTTGAGTTCAGCCGAATGACCTCTGCCCGGAACACTCAGAATGAGATTCTGAATTACTGCAACATAGGAGCATTTCACTGCTTTCTAGGCTTCTTAGGAAGAATTCCGGAATCTTGCTGCCGGAAGGCCTCCTGCTGTTCCGGGTGAATATCTCCTTGTAAATCCCCGGTGGTTTCTTGTACACCCGTGAATTTTGGCCAGGTTAAGCAGTTTGCATTGCTGCACAATCACTCCTGCCTAGCTCTGCCGCGGTTGCGAACATTCAGGCGTGGCAGCCAGACAGGCTGGTCCCAGTAGGACACTGCCAGCGGCCTGGGTATATCTGCTTCCCGTTCTTCTCACCTGAGTGCTACTGATTCCAGCTTTGACGGCTACAATCTACTCAACCGGAGCAGTTAGTTCAACCTCAACTTATGGCACTTTGTGAAAGTGTTGAGAACTAGGGCTCAGTTGTTTAGCACGCCACAACTGTCCATCCAGCACTATGGAAGGCACTGCCTACATCTGGCTGTAATTAGTCCACGATTGGGTTCAGCAGAATGATCTCTGCCGGGAACACTCAGAATGAGGTTCTGAGATATTGCAACCTAGGAGCGTTTCACTGCTTTCAAGGCTTCTCAGGCAGAATTCCAGAATGTTGGTGCCTGCAGGCCTACCGCTGTTCTGGGTAAACATCTCCTTGTAAATCCCCCGTGGTTTCTTGTAAACCCGTGAAATTTGGCCAGGTTATGCAGTTTGCATTGCTGCACAATTGCGTCTGCCTAGGTCTGCCACGGTTGCAAACATTCAGGCGTGGCAGCCAGATAGGCTGGTCCCCGTAGGACACTGCCAGAGGACTGGGTGTATCTGCTTCCAGTTCTACTCACCTGAGTGCTATTGATTCCAGCTTTGAAGGCTACACTCTACTCAACCGGAGCAGTAAGTTGAACCATAACTTACGGCACTTTGTGAAAGTGTTGAGAACTAGTGCTTTGTTGTTTGGCACGCCACCACTGTCCATCCAGCACTATGGACGGCACTGCCTACATCTGGCTCTAATTAGTCCACGGTTGTGTTCAGCCCAATGACCTCTGCAGGGAACACTCAGAATGAGGTTCTTAGTTATTGCAACATAGGTGCGTTTCAGTACTTTCACGGCTTCTTAGGAAGAATTCCGGAATCTTTCTGATGGCAGGCCTTCTGCTGTTCCGGTTGAACATCTCCTTGTAAATCCCCCGTGGTTTCTTGTACACCCGTGAAATTTGGCCAGGTCATCCAGTTTGCATTGCTGCACAATTGTGCCTTCCAAGCTCTGCCGCGGTTGCAAACATTCAGGGGTGGGAGCCAGATAGGCTGGTCCCCGTAGGACACTACCAAAGGACTGGATATATCTGCTTCCCGTTCTTATCACCTGAGTGCTACTGATTCCAGCTTTGACGGCTACATTCTACTGAACCGGAGCAGTTATTTAAACCTCAAATTACGGCCCTTTGTGAAAGTGTTGACAACTAGAGCTCAGTTGTTTGGCACGCCACCACTTTCCATCCAGCACTATGGACGGAACTGAATACATCTGGCTCTAATTAGTCCACGGTTGTGTTGAGCCGAATGACCTCTGCCGGGAACACTCAGAATGAGATTCTGAGTTATTTGCACATAGTAGCGTTTCAATGCTTTCTAGGCGTCTAAGGAAGGATTCCGGAATCTTGCTGCCCGCAGGCCTCCGGCTGTTCCGGGTAAACATCTCCTCGTAAATCCCGCGCAGTTTCTTGTTCACCCGTGAAATTTGGCCAGGTTATGCAGCTTGCATTGCTGCACAATTGCACCTGCCTAGCTCTGCCGCGGTTGCAAACATTCAGGCGTGTCACCCAGATAGGCTGGTCCCCGTAGGACACTGCCAGCGGACTGGGTATATCTACTTCCCGTTCTTCTCACCTGAGTGCTACTGATTCCAGGTTTGACAGTTACACTCTACTTAACCGTAGCAGTAAGGGGAACCTCAACTTATGGCACTTTGTGAAAGTGTTGAGAACTAGAGCGCAGTTGTTTGGCATGCCACCAATGTCCATCCAGCACTATGGACGGCACTGCCTACATCTGCCTGTAATGAGTCCACGGTTGTGTTTAGCAGAATGACCTCTGCCGGTAACACTCAAAATGAGGTTCTGAGTTATTGCAACATAGGAGCGTTTCAGTACTTTCACGGCTTCTTAGGAAGAATTCCGGAATGTTACTGATGGCAGGCCTCCGGCTGTTCCGGGTGAACATCTCCTTGTAAATCCCCCGTGGTTTCTTGTACACCCATGAAATTTAGACAGGTTAGGAAGATTGCATTGGTGCACAATTGCGCCTGCCTAGCTCTGCCGAGGTTGCAAACATACAGGCGTTCCACCCAGATAGGCTGGTCCCCGTAGGACACTGCCTGCGGACTAGGTATAGCTCCTTCCATTCTTCTCACCTGAGTGCTACTGATTCCAGCTTTGACGGGTACACTCTACTCAACGGGAGCACTAAGTTGAACTTCCACTTATGGCATTTTGTGAAAGTGTTGAGAACTAGAGCTCAGTTGTTTGGCAAGCCACCACTGTCTCTCCAGCACTATGGACTGCACTGCCTACATCTGGCTCTAATTAGTCCACTGTTGAGTTCAGCCGAATGACCTCTGCCCGGAACACTCAGAATGAGATTCTGAATTACTGCAACATAGGAGCATTTCACTGCTTTCTAGGCTTCTTAGGAAGAATTCCGGAATCTTGCTGCCGGAAGGCCTCCTGCTGTTCCGGGTGAATATCTCCTTGTAAATCCCCGGTGGTTTCTTGTACACCCGTGAATTTTGGCCAGGTTAAGCAGTTTGCATTGCTGCACAATCACTCCTGCCTAGCTCTGCCGCGGTTGCGAACATTCAGGCGTGGCAGCCAGACAGGCTGGTCCCAGTAGGACACTGCCAGCGGCCTGGGTATATCTGCTTCCCGTTCTTCTCACCTGAGTGCTACTGATTCCAGCTTTGACGGCTACAATCTACTCAACCGGAGCAGTTAGTTCAACCTCAACTTATGGCACTTTGTGAAAGTGTTGAGAACTAGGGCTCAGTTGTTTAGCACGCCACAACTGTCCATCCAGCACTATGGAAGGCACTGCCTACATCTGGCTGTAATTAGTCCACGATTGGGTTCAGCAGAATGATCTCTGCCGGGAACACTCAGAATGAGGTTCTGAGATATTGCAACCTAGGAGCGTTTCACTGCTTTCAAGGCTTCTCAGGCAGAATTCCAGAATGTTGGTGCCTGCAGGCCTACCGCTGTTCTGGGTAAACATCTCCTTGTAAATCCCCCGTGGTTTCTTGTAAACCCGTGAAATTTGGCCAGGTTATGCAGTTTGCATTGCTGCACAATTGCGTCTGCCTAGGTCTGCCACGGTTGCAAACATTCAGGCGTGGCAGCCAGATAGGCTGGTCCCCGTAGGACACTGCCAGAGGACTGGGTGTATCTGCTTCCAGTTCTACTCACCTGAGTGCTATTGATTCCAGCTTTGAAGGCTACACTCTACTCAACCGGAGCAGTAAGTTGAACCATAACTTACGGCACTTTGTGAAAGTGTTGAGAACTAGTGCTTTGTTGTTTGGCACGCCACCACTGTCCATCCAGCACTATGGACGGCACTGCCTACATCTGGCTCTAATTAGTCCACGGTTGTGTTCAGCCCAATGACCTCTGCAGGGAACACTCAGAATGAGGTTCTTAGTTATTGCAACATAGGTGCGTTTCAGTACTTTCACGGCTTCTTAGGAAGAATTCCGGAATCTTTCTGATGGCAGGCCTTCTGCTGTTCCGGTTGAACATCTCCTTGTAAATCCCCCGTGGTTTCTTGTACACCCGTGAAATTTGGCCAGGTCATCCAGTTTGCATTGCTGCACAATTGTGCCTTCCAAGCTCTGCCGCGGTTGCAAACATTCAGGGGTGGGAGCCAGATAGGCTGGTCCCCGTAGGACACTACCAAAGGACTGGATATATCTGCTTCCCGTTCTTATCACCTGAGTGCTACTGATTCCAGCTTTGACGGCTACATTCTACTGAACCGGAGCAGTTATTTAAACCTCAAATTACGGCCCTTTGTGAAAGTGTTGACAACTAGAGCTCAGTTGTTTGGCACGCCACCACTTTCCATCCAGCACTATGGACGGAACTGAATACATCTGGCTCTAATTAGTCCACGGTTGTGTTGAGCCGAATGACCTCTGCCGGGAACACTCAGAATGAGATTCTGAGTTATTTGCACATAGTAGCGTTTCAATGCTTTCTAGGCGTCTAAGGAAGGATTCCGGAATCTTGCTGCCCGCAGGCCTCCGGCTGTTCCGGGTAAACATCTCCTCGTAAATCCCGCGCAGTTTCTTGTTCACCCGTGAAATTTGGCCAGGTTATGCAGCTTGCATTGCTGCACAATTGCACCTGCCTAGCTCTGCCGCGGTTGCAAACATTCAGGCGTGTCACCCAGATAGGCTGGTCCCCGTAGGACACTGCCAGCGGACTGGGTATATCTACTTCCCGTTCTTCTCACCTGAGTGCTACTGATTCCAGGTTTGACAGTTACACTCTACTTAACCGTAGCAGTAAGGGGAACCTCAACTTATGGCACTTTGTGAAAGTGTTGAGAACTAGAGCGCAGTTGTTTGGCATGCCACCAATGTCCATCCAGCACTATGGACGGCACTGCCTACATCTGCCTGTAATGAGTCCACGGTTGTGTTTAGCAGAATGACCTCTGCCGGTAACACTCAAAATGAGGTTCTGAGTTATTGCAACATAGGAGCGTTTCAGTACTTTCACGGCTTCTTAGGAAGAATTCCGGAATGTTACTGATGGCAGGCCTCCGGCTGTTCCGGGTGAACATCTCCTTGTAAATCCCCCGTGGTTTCTTGTACACCCATGAAATTTAGACAGGTTAGGAAGATTGCATTGGTGCACAATTGCGCCTGCCTAGCTCTGCCGAGGTTGCAAACATACAGGCGTTCCACCCAGATAGGCTGGTCCCCGTAGGACACTGCCTGCGGACTAGGTATAGCTCCTTCCATTCTTCTCACCTGAGTGCTACTGATTCCAGCTTTGACGGGTACACTCTACTCAACGGGAGCACTAAGTTGAACTTCCACTTATGGCATTTTGTGAAAGTGTTGAGAACTAGAGCTCAGTTGTTTGGCAAGCCACCACTGTCTCTCCAGCACTATGGACTGCACTGCCTACATCTGGCTCTAATTAGTCCATGGTTGTGTTCAGCCAAATGACCTCTGCCGGGAACACTCAGAATGAGGTTCAGAGTTATTGCAACATAGGAGCGTTTCACTGCTTTCAAGGCTTCTCAGGCAGAATTCCAGAATGTTGGTGCCGGCCGGCCTCGGGCTGTTCCGCGTGAACATCTCCTTGTAAATCCGCCGTGGTTTCTTGTACACACGTGAAATTTCGCCTGGTTATGCAGTTTGCATTGCTGCACAATTGCGCCTGCCTAGCTCTGCCACGGTTGCAATCATTAAGTCGTGGCAGCCAGATAGGATGGTCCCTGTAGGACACTGACAGCGGCCTGGGTATATCTGCTTCCCGTTCATCTCACCTGAGTGCTACTGATTCCAGCTTTGACAGCTACACTCTACTCTACCGGAGCAGTAAGTTGAACCTCAAATTATGGCACTTTGTGAAAGTGTTGAGAACTAGAGCTCAGTTGTTTGGCACGCCACCACTGTCCATCCAGCACAATGGTCGGCACTGCCTACTTCTGGCTCTAATTAGTCCCCGGTTGTGTTCAGCCGAATGTCCTCTGCCCGGAACACTCAGAATGAGGTTCTTAGTTATTGCAACATAGGTGCGTTTCACTGCTTTCAAGGCTTCTCAGGCAGAATTCCAGAATGTTGGTGCTGGAAGGCCTCCGGCAGTTCCGGGTAAACATCTCCTTTTAAATCCCCCGTGGTTTCTTGTAAACCGGTGCAATTTGGCCAGGTTATGCAGTTTGCATTGCTGCACAATTGTGCCTGCCTAGGTCTGCCGCGGATCAAAATATTCAGGCGTGGCAGCCAGAAGGCTAGTCTTCGTAGGACACTGCCAGCGAACTGGGTATATCTGCTTCCCGTTCTTCTCACCTGAGTGCTACTGATTCCAGCTTTGATGGTTACACTCTACTCAACCGGAGGAGTAAGGTGAACCGCACCTTATGGCACTTTGTGAAAGTGTTGAGAACTAGAGCGCAGTTGTTTGGCATGCCACCACTGTCCATCCAGCACTATGGACGGCACTGCTTACATCAGGCTCTAATTAGTCCATGGTTGTGTTGAGTCGAATGAACTCTGCCGGAAACACTCAGAATGAGGTTCTTAGTTATTGCAACATAGGTGCGTTTCACTGCTTTCAAGGCTTCTCAGGCAGAATTCCAGAATGTTGGTGCCGGCAGGCCTCCGGCAGTTCCGGGTAAACATCTCCTTTTAAATCCCCCGTGGTTTCTTGTAAACCCGTGCAATTTGGCCAGGTTATGCAGTTTGCATTGCTGCACAATTGCGCCTGCCTAGCTCTGCCGCGGATCAAAACATTCAGGCGTGGCAGCCAGAAGGCTAGTCCTCGTAGGACACTGCCAGCGAACTGGGTATATCTGCTTCCCGTTCTTCTCACCTGAGTGCTACTGATTCCAGCTTTGACGGTTACACTCTACTCAACCGGAGGAGTAAGGTGAACCGCACCTTATGGCACTTTGTGAAAGTGTTGAGAACTAGAGCTCAGATGTTTTTTCACACCGCCACTGTCAATCCAGCACTATGGACGGCACTTCATATATCTGGCTCTAATGAGTCCAAGGTAGTGTTCAGCCAAATGACCTCTGCCGGGAACACTAAGAATGAGGTTCTGAGTTACAGCAACATAGGAGCGTTTCAGTCCTTTCACGGATTCTTAGGAAGTATTCCGGAATCTTACTGATGGCAGGCCTCCTGCTGTTCCGAGTGAACATCTCCTTGTAAATCCCCCGTGGTTTCTTGTACACCCGTGAAATTTGGCCAGGTGATGCAGTTTGCATTGCTGCACAATTGGGCCTGCCTAGCTCTGCCGCGGATGCAAACACTCAGGCATGGAAGCCTGATAGGCTGGTCCCTGTAGGACACTGCCAGCGGAGTGGGTATATCTGCTTCCCATTCTTCTCTCCTGAGTGCTACTGATTCCAGCTTTGACGGCTACACTCTACTCAACCAGAGCAGTAAGTTGAACCTGAACTTATGGCAGTATGTGAAAGTGTTGAGAACTAGAGCTCAGTTGTTTGGCACGCCACCACTGTCCATCCAGCACTATGGACGGCATTGCCTACATCTTGCTCTAATTAGTCCACGGTTGTGTTGAGTCGAATGACCTCTGCCGGGAACACTCAGAATGAGGTTCTGAGTTATTGCAACATAGGAGCGTTTCACTGCTTCAAGGCTTCTCAGGCAGAATTCCAGAATGTTGGTGCCGTCAGGCCACAGGCTGTTCGGGGTGAACAGATCCTTGTAAATCCCCTGTCGTTTATTGTACACCCATGAAATTTGGCCAGGTCATGCAGTATGCATTGCTGCACAATTGCGCCTGCCTAGCTCTGCCGCGTTTGCAATCATTCAGGCGTGGCAGCCAAATAGGCTGGTCACCGTTGGACACTGCCGGCGGACTGGGTATATCTGCTTCCCGTTCTTCTCACCTGAGTGCTACTGATTCCAGCTTTGACGGGTACACTCTACTGAACCGGAGCAGTTAGTTGAACCTCAAATTATGGCCCTTTGTGAAAGTTTTGAGAACTAGAGCTCAGTTGTTTGGCAGGCCACCACATTCCATCCAGCACTATGAAAGGCATTGCCTATATCTGGCTCTAATTAGTCCACGGTTGTGTTGAGTCGAATGACCTCTGCAGGGAACACTCAGAATGAGGTTCTGAGTTATTGCAACATAGGAGAGTTTTACTGCTTTCAAGGCTTTTTAGGAAGGATTCCGATAACTTGCTGCCGACAGGCAACCGGCTGTTCCGGGTGAACATCTCCTTGTAAAACCACCGTGGTTATTTTTACACTCGTGAAATTTGGCCAGGTTATGCAGTTTGAATTGCTGCACAATTGAGCATGCCTAGCTCTGCCACGGTTGCAAATATTCAGGCGTGGCAGCCAGATATGCTGGTCCCCGTAGGACACTGCCAGCGGACTGGGTATATCTGCTTCCCGTTCTCCTCCCCTGAGTGCTACTGATTCCACCTTTGACAATTACACTCTACTCAACCCGAGCAGTAAGATGAACCTCAACTTATGGCACTTTGTGAAAGTGTTGAGAACTAGAGCGCAGTTGTTTGGCATGCCACCACTGTCCATCCAGCATTATGGACGGCACTGCCTACATCTGGCTCTAATTAGTCCACGGTTGTGTTTAGCCGAATGACCTCTGCCGGAAACACTCAGAATGAGGTTCTGAGTTACTGGAACATAGGAACTTTTCAGTCCTTTCACGGCTTCTTAGGAAGAATTTCGGAATCTTACTGATGGCAGGCCTCCGGATGTTCCGGGTGAACATCTCCTTATAAATTCCCCGTGGTTTCTCGTACACTCGTGAAATTTGGCCAGGTGATGCAGTTTGCATTGCTGCACAATTGCGCCTGGCAAACTCTGCCGTGGTTGCAAACATTCAGGCGTGGCAGCGAGATATTCTGGTCCCATTAGGACACTGCCAGTGGACTGGGTATATCTGCTTCCCATTCTTCTCACCTGAGTGGTACTGATTCCAGCTATGACGGCTACACTCTAGTCACCCGGAGCAGTAAGTTGAACCTCAACTTATGGCACTTTGTGAAAGTGTTGAGAACTAGAGCGCAGTTGTTTGGCAAGCCACCACTGTCCATCAAGCTCTATGGACAGCACTGCCTATATCTGGCTCTAATGAGTCCATGGTTGTGTTCAGCCGAATGACCTCTGCCGGGAACACTCAGAATTAGGTTCTGAGTGATTGCAACATAGGAGCGTTTCACTGCTTTCAAGGATTCTTAGGAAGGATTCAGGAAACTTGCTGCCGGTAGGCAACCGGCTGTTCCGGGTGAACATCTCCTTGTAAATCCCCCGTGGTTTCTTGTACACCGGTGATATTTGGCCAGGGTATGCAGTTTGCATTGATGCACAATTGCGACTCCCTAGCTCTGCCACGGTTGCAAATATTCAGGCGTGGCAGCCCTATATGCTGGTCCCCGTAGGACACTGAAGGGGGACTGATTATATCTGCTTCCCGTTCTTCTCACCTGAGTGCTACTGATTCCAGCTTTTACTGCTACACTCTACTCAACCGGAGCTGTAAGTAGAACTTCTACTTATGGCACTTTGTGAAAGTGTTTAGAACTTGAGCTCAGTAGTTTGGCACGCCACCACTGTCCATCCAGCACTAAGGACGGCACTGCCTACATCTGTCTCTAATTAGTCCACGGTTGTGTTCAGCCAAATGACCTCTGCCGGGAACACTCAGAATGAGGTTCTCAGTTATTTCAACATAGGAGCGTTTCACTAATTTTAAGGTTTCTCAGGAAGAATTCCAGAATTTTGGTGCCGACAGGCCTCCGGCTGTTCCTGGTAAAAATCTCCTTTTAAATCCCCCGTTGTTTATTGTACACGCGGGTAATTTGGCCAGGTGATGCAATTTGCATTGCTGCACAATTGCGCCTGCCGAGCTCTGCCGCCGTTGCAAACATTAAGGGGAGGCAGCCAGATAGGCTGGTCCCCGTAGGACACTGCCAACGGCTTGGTATATCTGCTTCCCGTTCTTCTCACCTGAGTGCTACTGATTCCAACTTTGACGGCTACACTCTACTCAACAGGAGCAGTAAGTAAAACCTCAACTTATGGCACTTTGTTAAAGTGTTGAGAACTAGAGCTCAGTTATTTGGCACGCCACCACTGTCCATCCAGCACTATGGACAGCACTGCCTACATCTGGCTCTAATTAGTCCACAGTTGTGTTCAGCCGAATGACCTCTGCCGGGAACACTCAGAATGAGGTTCTGAGTTATTGCAACATTGAAGCGTTTCACTGCTTTTAAGGCTTCGTAGGAAAGATTCCAGAATCTTGCTGCCGGCAGGCCTCCGGCTGTGCCTGGTGAACATCTCCATGTAAATTCCCCGTGGTTTCTTTTACACCCGTGAAATTTGGCCAGTTTATGCAGTTTGCATTGCTGCCCAATTGCGTCTGCCTAGCTCTGCCGCGATTGCAAACATTCAGGAGTGGCATCCAGAATGCCTGGTCCCCGTAGGACACTGCCAGCGGAGTGGGTATATCTGCTTCCTGTTCTTCTCACCTGAGGGTTACTGATTCCAGCTTTGATGTCTACACTCTACTCAACCGGAGCTGTAAGTAGAACCTCAACTTATGGCACTTTGTGAATGTGTTGAGAACTAGCGCTTAGTTGTTTGGCACGCCACCACTGTCCATCCAGCACTATGGATGTCACTGCCTACATCTGACTCTAATTAGTCCAGGGTTGTGTTCAGCCGAATGACCTCTGCCCGGAAAACTCAGAATGAGGTTCTGAGTTACTGAAACATATGAGCGTTTCACTGCTTTCAAGACTTCTTAGGAAGAATTCCTGAATGTTGCTGCCGGCAGGCCTCCGGATGTTCCGGGTGAAAATCTCTTTGTAAATCCCCCGTCGTTTCTTGTACACCCGTGAAATTTGCCCTGGTTATGCAGTTTACATTGCTGCACAATTGCGCCTGCCTAGCTCCGCCCCGGTTGCAAACATTCAGGCGTGGCAGCCAGAGAGGCTGGTCCCCGTAGGACACTGCCAGGGGTCTGGTTTTATCTGCTTCCCGTTCTTCTCACTTGGGTGCTACTGATTCCAGCTTTGACAGCTACACTCTACACAACCGGAGCAGTAAGTTAAACCTCAACTTTTGGCACTTTGTGAAAGTGTTGAGAACTAGAGCTCAGTTGTTTGGCACGCCACCACTGTGCATCCACCACTACGGACGGCACTGCCTACATATGTCTCTATTTAGTCCACGGTTGTGTTCAGCCGAATGACCTCTGCCGGGAACACTCAGAAGAAGGTTCTGAGTTATTGCAACATAGGAGCGTTTCACTGCTTTGAATATTTCTCAGGAAGAATTGTGGAATGTTTCTTCCGGCAGGCCTCCGGCTGTTCCGGTTGAACATCTTGTAAATCCCCTGTGGTTTCTTGTACATCCGTGAAATTTGGCCAGGTTATGCAGTTTGCATTGCTGCACAATTACGCCTGCCTAGCTCTGCCGCGATTGCAAACATTCAGGCATGGCAGCCAGATAGGCTGGTCTCCGTAGGACACTGCCAGTGGACTGGGTATATCTCCTTCCCGTTCTACTCACCTGAGTGCTACTGATTCCAGCTTTGACAGCTACACTCTACTCAACCGGAGCAGTAAGTTGAACCTCAACTTATGGCACTTTGTGAAAGTGTTGAGAACTAGAGCTCCGTTGTTTGGCACGCCACCACTGTCCATCCAGCACTATGGAGGGCACAGCCTACATCTGGCTCTAATTAGTCCACGGTTGTGTTCAGCCGAACGACTTCTGCCTGGACTACTCAGAATGAGGTTCTGAGTTACTGCAACATAGGAGCGTTTCACTGCTTTCAAGGCTTCTTAGGAAGAATTCCGGAATCTTGCTGCCGGCAGGCCTCCGTCTGTTCTGGGTGAACATCTCCTTGTGAATCCCCCGTGGTTTCTTGTACACCCGTGAAATTTGACCAGGTTATGCAGTTCGCATTGCTGCACAATTGTGCCTGCCTAGCTCTGGCGCGCTTGCAAACATTCAAGCGTGGCAGCCAGATATGCGGGTCCGCGTAAGACACTGCCAGCGGACTGGGTATATCTGCTTCCCATTCTTCTCACCTGAGGGCTACTGATTCCAGCTTTGACGGCTACAATCTACTTAACCGGAGCAGTAAGTTGAACTTCAACTTATGGCACTTTTTGAAAGTGTTGAGAACTAGAGCTCAGTTGTTTGGCACGCCACCACTGTCCATCCAGCACTATGGACGGCACTGCCTATACCTTGCTGTATTGAGTCCAAGGTTGTGTTCAGCCGAATGACCTCTGACGGGAACACTCAGAATGAGGTTCTGAGTTACTGTAACATAGGAGCGTTTCACTGCTTTCAAGGCTTCTTAGGAATGATTCTGGAATGTTGTGGCCGGCATGCCTCCGACTGTTCCGGGTGAACATCTACTTGGAAATACCCCGTGGTTTCTTGTACACCCGTGAAATTTGGCCAGGTAATGCAGTTTG
Source organism: Dipodomys merriami (assembly GCF_024711535.1). Taxonomy (NCBI): domain Eukaryota; kingdom Metazoa; phylum Chordata; class Mammalia; order Rodentia; family Heteromyidae; genus Dipodomys; species Dipodomys merriami. The sequence continues at coordinate 600,614 of NW_027206053.1, read as the reverse complement.
CATTGCTGCACAATTTCGCCTGCCTAGCTCTGAGGCGGTTCCAAACATTCAGGCGTGGCAGCCAGATAGGCTGGTTCCCGTAGGACACTGCCAGCGGACTGGGTATATCTGCTTGCCGTTCTTCTCACCTAAGTGCTACTTATTCCAGCTTTGACGGCTACACTCAACTCAACTGGAGAAGTAAGTTGAACCTCAACTTAAGGCACTATGTGAAAGTGTTGAGAACTAGAGCTCAGTTGTTTGGCACGCCACCACTGTCCATCCAGCAATATGGACGGCACTGCCTACATCTGGCTCTAATTAGTCCACGGTTGTGTTCAGCCAAATGACCTTTGCCGGGAACACTCAGAATGAAGTACTGAGTTACTGTAACATAGGAGCGTTTCAATGCTTTCAAGGCTTCTCAGGCAGAATCCAGAATGTTGGTGCCGACAGGACTCCGGCTGTTCCGGGTAAACTTCTCCTTGTAAATCCCCCGTGGTTTCTTATACACCCGTGAAATTTGGCCAGGTGATGCAGTTTGCATTGCTGCACAATTTCACCTGCCTAGCTCTGCCGCGGTTGGAAAGATTCAGGCGTGGCAGCCAGATACACTGGTCCCCGTTGGACACTGC